>NW_015635305.1:385449-422386 GCF_001515625.1 Sinocyclocheilus rhinocerous
ATATATATATATATATATAGAGAGAGAGAGAGAGAGAGAGAGAGAGAGCATAATATATATGTAATAAAACATTTTTAAAGTCTCTTACGCTCAACAAAGCTGCATTTATTTTATCCAAAAATACAGTAAAACAGTAATATTGTGAAATATTATTACACTTTTTAAATAACTATTGTCTATTTTATTATATTTTAATATGTAATTTTCTCCTGTGATGGCAAAGCTGAATTTTCACCAGCCATTACTCAAAACTTGTCATTATGTCACTATCCTTCAGAAATCATTATAATAATATTGCATATAATAATGTTTAATATTTCAGTTGAAAATGTGTTTTTTTCAATATCTTTGATGAATGTAAAGTTCAAAAGAAAAAAATACCAAATACCAAATACCAAAAGTTTGGTAACATTATAAATGTCTTTACAGTCACAAAAAAAACACTTTACTGCATCCTTGCTGAATAAAAAGTATTATACATATTTATTATATATAAATTGTTCTGTACCTGTGTAGACCCTACTTCACATTAATGTTTTACAATTTTAGAAATATCTTGTATGGGGCGGATAATAAAGTAGTCTGATAAATCTGAGGAATAGCCTCCAAACTGCTGCAGACATCATCTGTAATTAAAGCAGCTGCAGCGGCTCCGTCAGACTTGAATTGGGTTTCATTTCCTCAGACCAGCTACAGTTGCACAGGCTTATTTAATAGCTATCAGCTTGGGTTTTAAACCCCAAGCACTTCACTTCGTAGACAAGTCGGCCTAACCAAAGGAGTATCAAATGACTTAACGTCTGATTTTTGTTGCACTGTCTGTCATATTTAATATTTAGATGTTTTCATAGTGGCAATTTATTGCTGCGATAATGGCAAGGAAGACAGATGTACATTATGCCTTGTGACCTACCCAGCAAGCCATTACCAGCATAATCATTGCAAAGCTTAAGAGGTCACTGCATTTATTAAGAAAACAATGGAGAGCGGGTGAGAAACCAAGAGGGAAATGGAGATGCAACCGTCTCCCATTCCATGAAACGTGGATTGCTCATGAGCCAGAGATGTGTCTCAAATGTAACTTTGCTCACATGGTCTAAAGGTAAAGGAAACAACTCTGAATAATATGGTGACACTTACAAATGGAAACAAATCTGCCATGCCAAGATGTAATTATTCGTATCTGTGTCTGCAACGGTATAATAACTCCACGCTGGTGGTGCAAGGCTGAACAATGGAGGTACCACAGTATGGGAAATCTTGAGAAAGGATTGTTTGTGGATAATATTCACAAAGAAAGCTGTCAGAGAACAGACACAGGTCAAACAGCTGTGCAAGTTCATGACTTAACAATAAAATGTCTACTGCTTGCAGACACCCGAACAGACACATGGGATCTCTTCAAACATGCATCGAAATAACCCCAAAAAAATGTCATAAAAGGATGTATCCTCAACAGCTGGCTGCTGTTTAAAACAGCGGTCATGCACTTCCAGAAGACAGAAACCATGTACCCTAATCAAACAAACGTTCAGATGTTTTTGGGGCAAATTACCACATTTAGGGGAGAGATGTGAAGTTATGTGAAGTTATAACTTCACATCTGAAGTTATGGTGGGTCAAGTTGTGACTGGCATGTTTAGAAAATATTGTAATGGCACCATTTTCTGCTTTGCTGCACTCTTCAGCAAACCAGAACAGTTTTATTATTTCAGAGTTTGGGAATTATGCAAGACCTCTTACTTGGGACTGACCCTCATTAAATTCATGATATAGTTTCCCACCAGATGTATTTTTAGAGAGTGAGGCCAAAATTCTTAATGTTAGTTGTGTACAGTTGTTAATATAAGCTGCTGTTTACAAACTACTAACAGTGCTCCCAAAAAGTATTTGCACACATTCATTCAAAGTCACATTCGACAGAGAGCCAGAGAAGAAACAATAACAGACCAGTGATGAAGTAGTCTTATCTAAGTTTGCTTCATGCCTGCTATATAGTGTTGATTTGACCAAATTCATCTAATTGAACTATCTGAGCTTTGGTCAGATATTTAAAACATGAGCGCGATCTAATGGATGTCTGGTCTTGTCAGTGTATGGCTGCATTTCTGAAAGCCTACCTAAGGAGAGAGGCTTGCACATAACCATAGATTGCATGCCTACAAACAAGCATGTGTCCTGCTTTCCTGTGCCCTGGAAGGATAAAGTTGTTTCATAGTCTAATGAGTTTTCAGCCCACACAAACGAAGCTCTGCTTCTGTCAGTCACCCCAGTCTTTGATTGGAAAGTCGGTTTTGATGACTTTGAGCTAGGAGATAAAAGTAAGACTTGCAATTATTCTGAAACCCCCTCAATGCTTCATTCTGGGGCTCGGTGTCTATAATCTGCTTGCTGCTTTTCATTAGCTCTCTTTATGAGGGGCTAACTCAATCAGGCCACAAAGTGTTCTCTCTCCAGCAGCTGCTAATGTGGCATCCAACAAAGTGCGTGCACAGTAATTACTTATTGTGTGCCCAAAGTGTTAAAGCTCTATTGATGTGCTGTGGCACTGTCTATTGCTGAGGTAAAATTGAAGCACAATACAAAAGCCGATCACTTCCATATACAGTTCTGCTCGTAAGTGTACATTGCAGAATTTGTCCTTTTTTTTTTTTAAATGCCGACTTTTTTTTATTTAGTACTGCCTTGATGAAGCTACATAAATTAAGATTCAAGTTGTGCATTAGTACATGGTCCTATAACTTCTTTAATTTCCCAGCATTCTCTGCACACATGGTTTTTCCCTCAATGTCTAGTACATATATGTTGTTGACATCCAGCTTTGCCACTGAGGTAATTGTATTTATATTTTCAATTTTAGAATATTTTAATAATTTTTTTTTGAAAAATACATTTGTAAAAGATTATATTAAAATATAACATTCTTGTGGAACACTCTTGTGCAGCATCTTTGGGACAGTACTAAAATATGATTTGATTTGAAAGATTATTTTACTTATTATTTTTTAAATGCTACAGATTCTGCAACTGTAATGGTTCTTATTTGTTTTAGTTGGATCTGTACTGTATATTTAATACAGTATTTTTCCTGTATTGTACTTTCAATACCATTATCACCATCATTATCCTTGCAATACAGAAAATGAAAGCTCATAGATATTCATTATGCTTTTTCTATTCCTCAGTCTATAAAATTATAGCATAACTTACGATGAAAATCGAGCTGGAAAAGAACTACATGTCTGGTACACTGATCATGTCCTCTGGTGTTGTGTGATATCTACTATAATACAAACTGCTACTCTGAATAAAGAAGAATTATTTAATTCCATGGTGAAGTATGCAACAATGGTCTATTTATTTTATTTGTAGGCTCACAGTAACAAACTTGCTGAATAGCTTGCAGAAAAAAAGCTTATGGCGATTACATTTATACTAGAAATAGTAAAAGTTATTATCTCATTTGAAAGTAAGATGTACAAATAGTACAGGAAACCATACACTAAATAAACACCATTGCAGCTGGACTCCGGCTGAAGTACAAACAAAGATCATCAGAGGGATCTAGTATCATTCACAGGCTGTGTTGAAAGCCAAGATTCAAGACATATTAACATGACCATTAACACGCACAGGCGTATCAGTATCAGACTGAACAACTTGTTGATTTTCTATCTTTGTATCTTTTCATTTCCCCTTTTCCTGTCCTTTTCCCCAGGAGAGCTTTACAGATGACTGTAAGTTCAGGGAGCGGTTTCAGGAGAACAGTTACAACACGTACGCCTCAGTGATCCACAAGAACCATCGCACTGGTAGAGAGTGGTTTGTGGCACTTAACAAGAGAGGTAAAGCAAAAATGGGGTCCAGTCCGAGAGTGAAGTCACAACACGTGTCTACACATTTTCTGCCGAGGATGAACTTGCATGAAAAGACTGAACAAGGATTCACAATAACAGACAAAGAGAAGGAAAAACAACCACCTCCACATCCACCAACACCTTCTATAACGAAAGTCGCAGCCAACACCGGAAAGAAGAATCGACCAGTAGTCAAATACTGGCCCAAGTTTCGATTCGGATAAACCAGTGCTGTCTTAAACATGGACTAATCTTGCAAAAAAGACAAGCTGGGAAAAAGATGGTTTGCTGAAACAACCAGTTTTCTCTTCAGGATAATCAATACTTGCTTAACTTAAATGACTTGAGCATTCCGGTCATCACGTACATTAAGGGCTGAATCAGCCAATCACAAGACCTTTTCAGGACGGAACTTCTGAAGTCCGATGTGCATTTCATGAGGATCTTCTGAAAATCATATATATTTGAACTAAAGTCGCTTTACAAGAGGATTTGCATTATTATCCTCAGTGATTTTACAAAATATAACTACATTTTTATATTATACCTCACTGTATTTATACAATATATTTATGTCTCTACAAGCTTTTTTGCACAAACAGTTATCCAGCTCCCAAAATTATAATGTTTGTGATGGTAATATGCAAATATATTTTTTAAAAAGGTGAACAACAGTACAGGAAAAAGAAGGCATATGAATTTGAATGCTTCTGGGCTGAATAATGCACATGGATTACTTATTTGCATGAAAAGTCCATATTTCTTCTACTAGATGTCTGTCCATCAAAACTATCAGGCTAGATGCTGACTGTCGTGGAAATTAAAATCCTGTCATGACCCCAGTTCATTCCACAGAAGAGCGATGTCTCACAAGGATAAACATGTCTTGTGGGACTGCTCTGTGTTTTTTTATGAGCTCTGCTCATAGATGTATCAAATGGCAGACAGTCGTGGTATGACCCTTCACAAAATATCCCTATAACTGTCAAGCAGGGCACACTGAAACAGTGTGGAAATCATCTTTAGTGTTTACAGGTGATTGCAACCATAATCCATTTCCAAACTTTTCACAACAATTCATTTCTAATAAACATTTCACTGTAATGACATTAAAAACATCCTGTGTATAATTCCTAAAATTATTCTGAGGCTATTGTCTGTTTTACAAACTACCACAAATGTTGTGCTTTTGTATTTGGAATGGGAATATATTAGGATACAACAGAAATCCTTAAAAGATCATAAAGGTTTAATCACAACTATTATTGCACACTTTGTTAATTCTGCATTAGATTCTCCTGGAATCATCAATGTGGCCAAAATCCATATTATGCATGCATGGTGGTGGTAGTGGATATCTATGTCTGAAGACTTGCCCATTGCAATTGACATAACAGCTGGCTTGTGCCATTACCCTGTTGGGCTGATCCAAGGGGTAAAGTCAGGGTTTGGTGGAGGTCAGACATTCCACCGGAAAATGGTTTACAACAGTGTCTCATCAAACAGGTTGAAATACAGGGGTCAAGACATCCACATCAAATGGTGTCTGCATAAGCCGTAATGCTGAACAGTGCTATGGCTCTAAAGGTTTCTTCATACTTCTTGGATATATGCCAAGACATACATCCATAGCCAGGAGCCTTTTGTCTGGGAATACAATCTTTGCCATTCAAATAATAATATTCCTTCAAAATATTATTAAAGGACAAAGGAAATGCTCTTCAGCCTAAATAAATAAAAATAAAATAGATTACATAAAGGAACTCTTAAAATATGAATAATTAATGTTTGCTTTTAAAAATGAATCAGTCGCATTGTCTTTTATTCTGACATAACAATGAGGCAAGATGATTTTAAATTTGCATGAAAAATCTTAAAGCTTTCATTTAGAATCTGTACCAAAATATGATGCAGTTTCTCAAAATAATATGATAATATAAAATTCAAATTATATTATATTATATTATAAAGCCATGGACGCTTAGACTGCAAGAAATCATTAATTACACAGAGTAGGTCTTTGTTAGTAGGCTAGGCTACCAGAAGACAAGACTGTGCTAGACCACATGATTCAACAAGGAAATCACATAAGCATACATTCGCCTGCCACTCTTATCATAGCAGAATTAGTACTGGTATTGCTTGTAATATTAATATCTGAAATAATAAATATTTTGTAGCTCTAAGAAACAGCATTGCAGACAGACAAACTTACACTGATGTTGTCGCTTGAGATCGTCTAATTTTCCCGCAAATCGCACTTGTTTGGATGGGCGGGGCTTACGAATTTATATTGGATCATGATTGGTTTACAACCGGAAAACACGATAACTGCTACTATCATACTACAGCTGTCTGTTACCATGGGAATAACTCAAAGTAAACAAGATGGAAGACAACAGCGGCGTCTTTGCGGGAGAAACCGTGGAAGAGTTTCGCACTTATGAGGACTTCTTAGATTCTCAGATAAAACCTCTGGATTTATTTTACCTTGAGGTGAAGTATTAAAATTCGCGCTGTAAGTTAAACCGTCTGTGTCATGTGACGTTGTGAATCTCACGCACACTGTGAGATCAGATGCATCAAGAAAACGATTTATTTTGTTTCATTGCTAAATCAGCATTTTATTAGTCATTGTGAATAGTCTGGCAGTTACGCTTGTGCACACATTACGATAGCCTATGCAGACAGATGGAGTAACAAAGTCATTTCTAAGTATGGCCTGTGAAAGTGTACGTTTGCAGTTTAACGTTAGATGGCGACATGGTACTTCTTTCCTGCATGCTTCTATAAACTACAACGTTTTCTCATCATAATGTACAATGGTAAGTGAGACACTTTGTAGTTATATTTATTATAATCTTATTAGTATAAGGTTGTCATTTAACTAAGTCTGATGCAGTCGGTTTATACAAGATTTAAGTCAACATTCAATGACAACATCAGGCAGTACAGTGTCTCTTTTAGCCCAGTTTTAGAAATTTGGATGAAATTAATCAAATAATGAAATTTTGTAATATTGACTGTGTTAGTTTGGTTAATGAGTGAGGTAAAGTCATGGTATACTGTACATATTTTACACTTAATGTAAGAGCCTTGGAAACTGTAAGAGGCTTTGCCGGTATGGACTTAAAAAATTCCCCATCTGATTTAGTTGGGATTTGTTAAAGTGCATGGAAGAAAATAATTCAAACTTAAGTTGTAGGAATTGTCTGTAGCAGTCTATAAATGCCAATGTGTGGTTTCCTTAGCAATGAGGACTCTAGGAATATATTCAGAGACATTCTGATTTAGTTTCATATGTGGGGGCATATTTCTGGTTACAGGAATGAGCCTGTCTCAAGTTATAAGGTGTTGTGTGACTTGATTGGTTACACATTCAGTCATTTACACAGTGCTGGATTCAAAATTCAAATCTACTGTCTGGAGTTTTTGGTACTACAATCAACTATATGGTCTTAGGTCGTGTAATTAATAAGCAGTACAAAAAATTCTAACTTTTTTTTTTTTTGAAAGAAATTAATACTTTTATTCAGCAAAGATGCATTAAATTGATCCAATGTGACAGTTTATAAGGATCAAAGATATTTATAATGTTAAAAAGATTTATGTTTCAAATAATTCTTTTAAACTTTCAAATCATCTGAGAATCCTGAAATCAAAAATTACACAAAAATATTTAGCAGCACAGCTGCTTACAACATTGATAAAAAATTATAAATAAATCTTAATTTCTGAAGGATTATGTGACACTGAAGACTGGAGTAATTTTTGCTGGAAATTCTGCTTTGCCATCACAGGAACGATGAAAAATCTTTAATATTTCTTTTAAATTGTAATTTAGGCTCAGATTTTTTGATGATGTGTTAGAAAATATATTTCGGTAACATTAACATGGTTTCAGTGTCAACCTTACAGAGAAAAAAACATTTTACCTATTTTTGTTTGACATTTATACTTTTCACTGTTTGACTTTTAGTGTATTTATATTAAGATTGAGTTTAACCCTTCACAAATGGATCTTGCCATTTGAGTCTGAGTTTGGGGGGGGTGTTTCCTCGGCAGCAGCTCTCTACAAACTCAATGCCCTGTAGCCACATGAAAGCAGCTCCTCCTTTTGAGGGCATAAGGAATCTCACTAAATCATATGGAAATGATACTACCCACTTTTAACTAGGCTGCAGTGACATGTGGCAAAAATCCTTGATCCTGGCAACCATGAAAATATCAGCGCAGCTCATGTAATTTTGTCATATAAATAGCATGTATACTAAAATAGGATTGATATAAATAGCACTTGAGCACAAAACTAGCACAAATGTGTCATGAATACACTGGCCTGTTTGTACAGAAATGCCACAGCAGATTGTCAAACTGCATGATTTATTCATATTATTCAGTCAGTTTTAACCACCCCCAGCTCAGCAGATCTGTGTTATTGCTCCTCCAGGATCAGGAACTGGCCCGCCAGCTGGTGGAGCTGGGCCACAAGGCTAGCAGTTTGGAGAGGGAGGAATTTGAGACAAGGAAAGCAGCTGCCGAGGCCTTCAGGCTTGCTTCAGGGAGCCAACAGAAGTAAGTATTTTGTGTTGTGACCATGAAAAGGGGACAAATTTCACACCAGTATGTGACCTTGAGAACATGTATTTTCCAGAATGGATTAATTATTGATGCACATTCACTGTAAATATCAAAGACATCAAATGACAGTAAGATGGTAGCAAATAATCTAAGATTATAGGATCTAAATGTCCAAGGACACAACAGGGTCTTTTTAGAGCAACGTTGGCTCAAACCACTAAGGACTTTCCGATGACGTTAATGCTCTTTATAGATGCACCTGACAGCTCATGTGTTTCTTCATCCCTTCACTGTGAGAGAGGCAAAAGCTTTGTTTGTGGGAATTTTTGGGATGCTGTAAACTTGGACGAGGATTGCATAGTTGCTGTGGTGAGGCTTCAGGAAACATTTTTGGAGAACTATATTTGTGTTTTCTTGGGCTGCTTGTGGCAGCTCCCCTGCCTAACCACCTGCAGACGTGTCTTTGTGGCGTTCAGTGCTTGTCAAAATGGACAGAATTTCTGAGTCTCAGTTTAAGTAAAATAATATTAAATGAAAGAAAAGAAAAAAAAGAGTCTATTTTAGTTTAAATTGCAGTTAAATAAGAAAACAACTCTTTAGGCATATAATTTGATACAGCCTTTTGAAAGGCTATTGTGTTTACTTCAAGCCAATAAACTCCTTGATAGTGCTCCTAGTGTGTCTTTCTTAAAGGGGTCATATGATGTTGCTAAAAAGAACATTATTTGGTGTAATGAAATGTGTTTGTGCAGTTTAAGGTTCAAAAAACACATTATTTTCCACATACTGTACATTATTGTTTCTCCTCTATGCCCCGCCTTTCTGAAACGCGTCGATTTTTACAAAGCTCATCGGTCTGAAAAGCGAGGTGTGCTCTGATTGGCCAGCTATCCAGTGCGTTGTGATTGGCCGAATACCTCAAGCGTGTGACGGAAATGTTATGGCCCTTACCATACTGTGATACCGTGTCCCGGAGCGACTAGACAAAAACATTAAAACCCATTATAAAAAAGGCATTTGTTGCATCCAGTGGGGACATTATTACGGATTATAATGAATGACTTATACAGTCTTTTTACGCGTTGCCTATCGCGCCGCGTAAACAAACCCAATGTCTGCATTTGTGATCGGAGAAACGACAAACAACAAGCCCTACTCTACACTGCCAAAAAAAAAGGAAAACTTGAAATCGCATCATATGGCCCCTTTAAACAAGAAGCTCAAATAGTCAGTGAAGGTCTGTACTGCAGGCCCCAATTATTTGGGCTTTCTTAAATCAATAGTTTTCGACATAACATGCATTATTTGACCATTTAAGTGTATTTAGTCATGTTTCCACATAGCAAATAAGTAAACAGTGGCTCTTGGTTACTTGCTTAAATTGATGCTAGCAAAGTGTGATCTAAATGTGGTTTTCACATCCACCTTTCTCTCCACAAGAGGGCCCTATCACCTCAATACTGTTCCTAGGTTACCATAGCTATGCACATCTGATGGTTAGTATGCCTATCAAGTCTAGGTTTAGTTGTATGCTGCAAAGTTACTTCACTTAAACTCTGAACAATCTCCAGTAAAATTCTGTAAAAGACTTAGTCTGGACTGTTATTTAGATACTGTATTGCTATAATTCTTAATCACTAAGCTTGTATGAGTGATTCACAATGCATACACAATGGCATCACAATGATTAGTGGAACACAATGCATAGCCTTACTGCCTCTGGAGATTGTGAAGACAAGCCGAACACTTGTAATAAAAGACCAAATGGTGGGGAGGGGACATGACTTGTGTGGTTAAATGTAAGTGAGCTATAAATAAGGTACCAATATATTCATTAAATAGCATGTTGAACTTTTTGTTCATTCTTAAAGAATGAAACATCCCTGTACGATTTGGGGGCTTTTATGCTCAACAAGGCTGTATTTATTTGATCAAAATACTGTGAAAACAGTAATATTTTGAACTATTATAATTTAAAGTAACTCTTTTCTATTTCCTATATTTAAAATGTAATTTATTCTTGCAACGATAAAGCTAAATTTTCAGCAGCCATTACTCCATTCTTCATTGTCACTTCAGAAATTATTCTGCTGATTTGGTGCTCAAAAGCATTTCTATTAGTGTTGAAGACATTTGTGCTGCTTAATATTTTAAACTGGGATAATTTAAAGATCCCTAGATAAGTAAAAAGTTCAAAAGAACATCATGTATTTGAAATAGAAATCATTTGTAACATCATAAATGTCTTCACTAACACTTTTGATCAATCTAATGCATGCTTAATAAATAAAAGTATTCATTTCTTTAAAAAAACAAACAAACAAACAAACAAAAACCTTACTGAGCCCAAACCTTGGATGGGTAGTGAAGCAGACAGTAAAAATCTTTAAAGTTTAAAATCTTTGATTGATTTACAATTACCTTCAACTCAACAAAACAAACATTAAATCTCTCCCCTTTAGTGACTCCCTCTTAATTTCCATCTTCCAGTGTGCTCTTTCTCTCTCTCTCTGCCTTCCTTCCTCTCTTTCTCTCTGCCTTTTCAGGCCTGCCTGCAGGTGTATAAATAGAGATGTTTTCAATTAAGATGTGCTTTGCCTGTAGCGTGCATCTGATCAATGAATGCTCCTGCACCTGTGGTAATAAAATACCAGAGGACGAGGGAGACTGTGCTATGAATGCTAATCAGATGTTGCCCTTTTGTTGCCACGTTATAGGCTAGTCCATAACATGCTTCATTTGACAGATAGGCATTGTTGTATCTTGCCAACAAATCACAATTGAACAAATGAAGGGATTTCGCCTTGAGAAACTCAATACTGGATGCAATGGGAAAGTAGGCCAATTTAGTCCCAAGGAGTATTGAAATAGTACACTTACAAGTATACTACTAGTACACTGATATTTGTATACTTACTACATAAAGTATACTTGAACTTTACTTAAGTATACTTACTAAAATAAACTTGAAGTATACTACTTTTTGGTAAGGGGATGAGTGAAAGCATTACTTTTTTCCACTAATAAATCAGGCCCATACAGAGAGAATGGGAGCCATCATGAGTTTGGCTCGGATCTGAGCATATGGATCGTGCAAAAAAAACAAAACACTGCAGTCGCGTAATTCGTTTCTCCTGTAGTACTGGTGTTTAGCGCCGAGGCTATGTCGAAAACCGACTCATGCCCACTCAGCAAGTTTACAATTCACAGTGTCCTCATAAATGCTGCACCACTAGGCCTGAATCAAAAAGCGTAAGGTCACACAGGTTCCGCACATTCTGGTGCGAGTTTCAGAGAGACGAGGGAGCCTGGTGGTTTTACGCAGGCCTGATATGAGGCCCTGGCAGGAGCCCTGAAACCTGCAGTCTGGCCCAGGCCCAGCAGTAAATGTCAGCAGATGTCCTGACCTCGCGTGCTCATGACAGGCTCTGGAGACTCGAGCTCGAACCCTCCCCCCAAACCCCCAGCACAACCAGCCATGCTCTTTGTCCATTGTTTGACTCCTTCAAAAAAATGCCACTCTCCACAAATTCACCCCTTTCGAAATTGATGGTTGAAGCCATCTCTCACTAGCCAAGTAAAACCCTGCTGCGAACACAGACTGTACATATGCACGGCGGTGTTAATCCCTCACTCACATAGGCTGAAATAAGACCTTCAGGCCTGTTTTTCAGGGCACGGTCAGGAGGATAGCTGGGACTATGCTGGCTGTCTCACAACGGCCCAGCATATGAGGTGCTAAATGAAGCTATTTGGAAAGTTGCTGCATACGTGTTAGTCACTCAAACAGATAATTACACTGCTCTGAAGCCAGCAGCATGTCATTTGAACACTGTAACAATACCTAAGCTTTATATATTGAGATTTGCATGAGTCAGCATAAGTGCAGTGATAAACATTCAATTCGAAGAAGGCAGTTGTTTGCATAGACTTCATTTTATGTTGGGGATGTCCACACCACTTTTTTCCCATGGTACTAACATTTTGTAATAGTATTTCTTCTGTTGTAAAGGGGAGAATAGCTTGCGGCAGTGATATCTAATACAGAGGAACTGTCAAGCAGATCTCTTTTTTCTATTCTCTATTCTATTCAGGAGCTTGAATTGATCGATTGTATCCACAAACCACTATGTAAAGACAATGTATGCTTTGATGTAAAAAACAAAATTCAGTGTGCTGCAGCTGGTTTTTAAATAATTTTGTTCTTTTTTCTAATCATGATGTCAATAACTTGTCCTGTTTTGACTTGAAATTAGTACACTATAAAAGGAAGTCTTGGTTTACCTAGAAGTGATTACAAAGGACAGCAGTGTACATAAAGAAATTAGTTGAGACTGTTGAAACATATCATACATCATTCAAGGGTTGAGCATTCTTCCGGTTATACACAATGAAGGGATAATTTACACAAAAATGAAAAACCTGTCATTATTTACCTGTCATTCCAAACCTCAATGACCTTCTTTAATGTGGAACAGAAGATAATTAAAAAATGTTTTTTGTTTTTTTTCATAAATGTTCTGCAAAATACTTCCAAGAAAGAAAGAAATGCATACAGTTTTACAACAACATGAGGGTGAATAAATTATGACAGAATTTTTACATTTTTGGGTGAATAGGGTGGTTTGTTTGCAACTGTTTGTCTTTTCTGGATCTACACAGTGTTCAACACTGTGTTTAGTTCAACTTTATTTCCAGCATCCTGCTTTAAAACAGATGTTTATTAGGGTCTGTCTTCTGCTAAAGGACTAAGCCTTTTCTAAGGTCTTTGTGGTAGTACAAGAGACTAAACAACCTACCTGATGTGCACTATATATACTGTATATTTATATTCAGACCATAGCGTCAGCAATTTAGTTTACAAATGCTCGCTGAGGGTGAATTTGACCTGTGTGTGCCAGTAATCTGTCATAGCTGATCATCCATCTACCTCAACAGAAGAGTCCAGAAAAGCAACAAATAATTGATGTTAATGACACAGTATATCTACAGTCATTATTATAAGGAGAAATAAAAGTTTTCTTGACATGAATAGGTTTTTGTTCCCATTATCCATTTCAAAATATAAACCTACGTTAGTTGATTTTAACTTATATGAACTGAATTTTGGGTTATATTCAAATCAACTGAGCAAATATTCTCACTCACCAGAATTAAAAGCAAGCTTCCTTGCTCAGCATGTTCGCATTGAAAAGAAATGGGATTTGTCAGAAATAACAAGATCTTGTTTCAGTTTCCTTTAAAGAGCTTTGCAATGGATTTATTCAATCTGGAAATAATGTTCTATTTCACTGACTTGTCACTTTACTTTTTCACATCCTTATTACTTGTCTTGAAGCAGGCAACCTTTTGGAAATGCTACGGATGTTGTTTTGAGTGAAACTAGGTTTTTCAAAAATTAATTGGCCGCATGTGGAGTCATTTTAACAGTGTGGATCTTGTTACGAAGCTGGTGTTGAATTGTGCTCTGAATGATTGAGACCAGGAAAGACTGTTGCACAGAATCAACAGTGCTGATGTGGATTAGGACTAAGAAACAGCATTTAAAATGTAAAAATAACAAAATGAATGTACTGGCACAGAGTTTTTTTTTGTTAGACTAACACGGTTACAATCAATCTATACCAAAAGACTTCCTTTCATTTCAAGAGTCTCTGTGGTTATTGGTTATTTTTAAATTCCATGACATAGCCTACCACAGAGGTGCCCAAACTTTTTACTGTGAAGGATCAAAAATTAAACTTGATTAAAGCCCCGTTCACACCAAGAACGATAACTATAAAGATAATGATAAAGATATAGTTCAAAAAATCGTTCTCAATATTAAAGAATAGAAGAGTCCACACCACAACTATAACGATTAAAATTAGGAAACGATATCGTTGGAATCACTTTCAAAACGATTTTTCTCCAGCTGATGAACAATAAAAAATTGACAGCCAATCAGAATCCATCCTGCTGTAACGAGCTCAAGAATTTAAAGCCGCAGACGCATGTACACTTAGAATAAACAGACGATATCGTTCGCTGGTGTGGACGCTAATATCGTTATCTTTATAGTTATCTTTATAGTTATCGTTCTTGGTGTGAACGGGGCTTAAGGGCAGCAAGCTGAAAGTAAATTTTGCATTATATCGAACCGCGTTGTATTAAAATGTATTTTATTTATTTAGTTTATTTATTTTTTGTAATCAATTTCACTTTTTTTTCAAATAGGCCTAAAACAAAAACACAACTTAGAAAGATATGCTTCAGTAGCATGTTTTTTGTTTGTTTGTTTTTACCTATTTTTGTCTGCCCTCTTGTGTTATGCCACGGTGGGCAAAATCAAAGGTCATCATGGACCAATGTTGACCGCAGGCGCAGACCCTAGTTTGGGCATCTCCAGCCTACCGATTTCATGAGAGAATGAAATGAACCATGGATAATATTAGTTACCTTTTACATTTTTTAATTCTTTACTAATTTGTTATTACAATGTGACATGCACAAAAAGCAATTTTTTATGGCTTTGGTTGTCCTTCACCGGACCAAATGCTTTTTCATGGTTTTCCTTGTCGAATTATGTAATATCCAAATCTAAATGTTTGCAGTCAGAAGTCTCTCCTCATCCGTGTATGATATTTAATATACATGAGCAGCAGTGTGTTCTGTGTGGACAGGTGTAAAAATAGAAACCATGCATCCAAAAACCATATAACCATAAAATGTTTGCTTGTTGTAGTGTATTTAACATGAATAACATACCTTTCCTCATTTGTTGCTTTATGACATAGCGTCTTTTTATAGGGCACGATGTTACTCTCTGAATTACAGCAGATGTGATTGCCAAATGACCAGGCTCAGGTTTGGTCATGCAATCACTAATGTTTATACTCTTGTGATTATTCTCACCACTACATGTTACAACTGTGTGGTCAAACCCTAACTAGAGACACATGAGTTTGATGATTTAGTCTTCTTTGTGTCTGATTAATATGGATACCAGTAGAGAATTATGCGATTTGTCTCAGTTACGTTCACACCAGATATTTCCAGATAATCAACAACAGTGGAATATCAAATAAATCTTTGTGTACTGGGCTCAATTTTGTTCTTAATGAAAGCATTGTTTTGTTATGTTCTACTTTTAGCCATTTCCTCTCTGTGTGCTGTTTGTCATGCAAGTAGCATTTTCAGTCGAGAAGGCACATTTGCTGCTCAGGCTCTGGTCTTCTTTGAAAAACGCTTTTATTATGAGCTGTTACAGTGATTAGTGACTTTGCAGAGGTACGTATGAGTTCACCTTTTCCCCTTTACCTAAGGCTCTAAGGCCTGGGATGTTTCATGATGTGGCTTCCAGTATCTCAGTGCAGAGGTGGAAGTGTTTTTCACATTATGTAGCATTTCGCCATAAAGATACTAGACAATCATCTGCTTTGTAGTTTGGCCTCCTCACAAATGCCGGATGTATATGATGGATTCTGCAGTGACCTGTAGGTATTATGATGAACGCATGTTAATAGCTTTGTCAGTGCAGAGACACTGAACAGGACCACCTTTTAATGTGTAGAGGATTTACCAAAAGACTCCCAAATTAGTGGTGGAACAAGATGGGAGTGGATGAGAAATGACTCTTCTGCATTATACTGAAAGCCAAATGAAGGTGCATGAGAAAGTATTTGTAAAAATAACATCAAATTTAATTATTTTCTACAGTACAGCTTTAACATGTGATACTTTGGCAAATGCTAAACTAACACAAAGACCGAACAATTAAACAATGCAACAAAAGAGTAAGTAAGACAGCTCAGTTCCACTGGTCAGAACATTTTGTAAGATACAGTCCTTATGTTTTCTTAGTCTGTCTGTGGTTAATAGCTACTTTAGCTTGCTGTATGATTAGAAGGTCTTGCAGACTGATGAGGTTAGAACCACAAGCCTAACATGTGCAAAGCAGATTAATCTAATGGACCACAGTGCTTGTGATGGAGGAATCCTGCTGAATGTCAGAGTGAGATGAAACAACTCATTCCATGCAGCACGGGCATATTTAAATATAATTTAAATACCTTTTCCTACATTTTGTACATCAAAGTTGCATGCAAAGAATATATTTTACTAACATTATGCTAATGTTAATAAGAAAAGGGACTTTACTTAAGTGAACCAGTTCAGCTTCAGGTCAAAAGATTCATCCATAAAATTCATATGAGGAGTTTATAACTAATCAAATCAATCAATTTATTGTTGAATGTTTAGACTACGTCTTGATAGCACAGGTTAAAATGTAACATTTTAACAGAACCACAATCATATTAAAAATATCCTTAGTATAATTTAATGACGCTGCATGTTTCATTTACCACAAACATCAGTGGTTAACAATCTGTAAAGTGGAGTACAGTATGTGTAACTGATACGTTTGACTCAATATAATCAGAGGTGACACAGAATTTCTTTAAAAAAGGAGTTAAGTAAATTGTCGTGCTGGGTGGAATTTCCCTTGACGTTTAACAGCCCAAAATAATATTTTCCATAAGATTCTTTTTCTCCATGTGCCCTCCGGAAAAATATTTCACGAACTGAATTTTAGAAATCACTGTACTATTGAAAGCTGCCATCTGCCAGGCCAGTATGAATATAATGTTTCTTTCATTTGAGAAAGATTTGAAGCAACTGAAGGACTGAATTCTCAACACAACATCTGTTGTTCTTAGCGATGTCTTAATCATTGTCAAGGATCCTTTTTGTGGGTAATTCGGCCAGTTGCTGAGTTTGTGAAATGTGAGGTTTTTCGATGACATTCCATCAGTAATGATCACAATTATTTGACAACACTTCAGCCATTTGATTATAATTAGAAATCGGCACAGATCAAATTTATTTGGCATGGGATGGCCAGAAGTTAGAGCTCACGGCAATGTTCGTATTGAATTTCTTTCATTATATTCCAAGCGTTAAAGCCTGCCTCTCCTTTCAGCTGTACAAACAGATAGTAAAATTGAACTTGAGAGCAGCTAGAAGATAAATCATTATTCGTAGTGTTGGTCAGTGCATAGCTGAGAGAACGCCACTGGGAACACTTTGTGTCCTGTGGTTGATAAAAAGCTTCTTATTTTTCTGGCCGGCCATAGTCCCAGAGGTCTTTAATAGTGTGCGAGCATGGTAAGCACATTCTTTTTTTTATTGATAGAACACTGAAATTAAAGGGGTCATATGATGTTGCTAAAAAGAACATTATTTTGTGTATTTGGTGTAATGAAATGTGTTTATGCGGTTTAAGGTTCAAAAAACACATTATTTTCCACATACTGTACATTATTGTTTCTCCTCTATGCCCCGCCTTTCTGAAACACGTCGATTTCTACAAAGCTCATCGGTCTGAAAAGCAAGATGTGCTGTGATTGACCAGCTATCCAGTGCGTTGTGTTTGGTCGAATACCTCAAGCGTGTAACGGAAATGTTATGCCCCTTACCATATGAAGAACTGGTTTTTCCTCAATTATAGATCTCATTAAAGCACATTAATTCAGAACTGGGACCAAGACAAACTCTGCAACATGTAAGAAGATGAATGATAAACAGCATCCAAATTATTCAGAAACATCCAAGTTTCATTTCTTGCTGCACCTGATCACTAGTTACAGCAATTGCTGTGTGAAGGCAGAGGCCACATTAATTCTCTCAAATGAGGCCTAATAAAGAGTCCTGTCAGATTGATGGGGAATGTTCCATTTGGCATCGTTTGTTGGGTATTTTCACTCTCCAAGCGTGACTTTTGCTGTTTCCCTAGCTACTGGATTGGGGTTACCCCTTTTACTTGCCTCCTCAACACCTGTGTTTACATTGGGGCCTCGGCCCCCATGACCCAGCAGCGGTCCCTCGCTCACACCGAAGATTAAGTGGGTTCCCAGCTCTCAAATATATGCTGCTCCTGCACTTTCACCACTATGCAATTCCTCTAAGAGTTCCATTGTGGGCATCAGCAACAGAGAGGTATAGGTTACATTCCTCCTTCATATTGGAGTTTATTTGAACACAGAGGGGGTGAAAACAAAGACAACCTGCACCATATTATTGCAATGTGAGTGTGGGAAAAGGCTTCTTTATGCTTGTCTTTGTCTTTATGTTTGACCAGCGCTACAAATGCTGCTAAAACATAAATCGTCTTTTGAAAAATGCATATTGCTGGAGAAGGAAAGTCAGCACAGTTGTCTTAATTAATGAATCATTGTATGAAACGTATACATCTCTACACTACATGTGAAAACAACGTTTTTTTTTTTTTTTTTGCAGAACTGGTTTTGAAACTCAAAACATCTGGAATACCATACGTTTGAGCTAAGGACTTTTGACGGGGCTAATAAATTTCATGACGGGGGTTGGATTCCATTATTAAACTGTAACGTACACTTCTGGAGTCAGCTTACGCTAGGAACCTTTCAATTTACAGTTATGAACTGAATCTCTCTATTCAGCAAATTTGTGATCTTAAAAACTCGTTAAGGCTTATAGATTCTGTTGTCATTTCATTGTTTTTGGACTATTTCACAGTGATGATAAAGTAGTTATGTGTGGTTTTCTTCTGCTTAACTCGCCTAGTTATTGACACAGTTACACTATATATCAGGGGATAGATAGGGGCTATATATCAAGAATAAAGGCCATCTGTACTCCATTTTGGGAAATAATCTCTTTTATTATCCTTCACAGTGATCAATTACTTCTGTGGGCGCTAGGCTAGTCCATTTGATTCCCCTCTTTTGTGGTCACGAATTCAAGTTGACAAACTCACATGTATTCATTAACACACACAATCTAAGAAAGCTTTACAGTTAAAAAGAACACCAAAATGCTCATTGATTTAAGGGTAAACAAGTGATTAATATATACATAACTTTTTTGATGCTTCAGAAATGTACAGAAGAGCAAACGCACCACAATGAATTTACCTTTCTCACTCCAATGCGCAAACACGCATTGACACACATTGTGCCCTCTGTCTTTAAATTGATGCTGACCAGCTGAGTGTCATGCCTTATGTCCGAAACACCCTTAAATTGAATGTAAATAACCAAACCCTCTGTGTGCATCAACACCATTTTTCAAGAGCACTTAGGCTTGTTCTCTAAGGGCCATTCATCATAGTCCAATAAAAATGGGGGCTTGGTTTCTTTGCGACTGTGTCTAGGCTGCTGTAGCCAAAAGAAACCATTCTCCCCCAAAACCTAATTTCTGGCAGTCCATCTATGCTCAATAGACACATGTTATCTTGTATTTTGACTATGCAGTAATAATTCATACTATTTTTTTATTTTTATTTTTTTTTTTACTTTGCGCATAAATCTGTCCTGACAACCTTGTGCAGATTAAGAAAACACAATTAGATGCTGAGATACAAGCTCCTCCTCTGTCCTTACCACACATGCCACTGCCAGAAATGTGTGAATATTAAAAGTATGCCGGATGTAAGGAATCCAGTGTGGTAAATTTAGCTAGACAATTTGTTTTCTTAGAAACTTTTTATGTGCATGTGGCATCTGGCAAATGAATAAATGTGTACTTTCCAATTAGCTATGTAAAAATGTTATTGAGACACATCTGTTTGACACTCGTATTGAATCCAAATAGTACACAGCTGTGAGTATCTTTTCATCGTAAGTACTAAACTAATGGAAACCTAGTTTGAATTCTAGAATAGTTTGCTTGCATTTGGGAAATAAAGACTTACTGCTTACTGCAGTTATGCAGTTGTCATTGTTATAATTTTTTTATTTATTGTATATATTCATTTTTCATTTCTGTTTTAGGTTTAGGTTCCCTTTCAGTCGGTCACTCTCGACGTCACGTCGGATGACCGACGAATTGGGATCTCGCTTAGAGAGACCAATCCACTTCGAGTGTAAACTAAACGAGCCAATGCACATTGGCATGGTAAATACATGAAACACTGATAGGATAAGACTTTAGATGATGGACAAGTCAAACCTGTCAGGCCTATGTGTGTCGCTGTAAAATTTAACCGTCCATTTTACAGTCGTCTGTTAAACAATGCAGGACTATAATCTAAAATACTTGTGCTAGGACATTAGTCTGCAGTGAATAATGAGATCAGTTTGGCTTGAGTTCCACCCTGAAGTATTCCAAATTTCTTCTCATTACATCTTACATAATAAGAACACACACAGTTACTCTCATATCGCTGTCTATCACTGACGGAGCATTCTGTTTGCATTATTATTATACTTGCTCATGGTACTGCTATTCCAACCATTGTCTTCCTAATTCAACACAGCCCTGATTGTTGATGCACAGTGACATGTTAGCATATACTTGCTAGGTAACGTCATCCATATGTGTTGAGGAATGGGTGTGCAAAAAAACTGGAAGACCCTGTGGATTGCATTCTTTAAATAGATAGCCAATTAAGTTATTCCTGAGATGTACTCTAACAGGCTGGTCATATTTTTTAACACTTCTGCTTGTTGATACCAGACATTGTTTTGACAAGAACTTACTTGGGTGGTCACGTAGCTGATCGAGTTATGCATTTTGGTGGTTTGACATATTCAGGCTACATTTCATGTCGCACCTGTAGGAATCAATGTACAAATTTGTTTGTGTGAATTTGTTTAAAGAGCAAACAAAAATAACTAATACATTTTTTTTTATTGTTTGAGGATATAGAAGTAGATTGTAGATATTTTGCATGGTACTTGACACAAGCCCCAGATCAACTTTGACAGCATTATGGCCCCTGTCCTGAATTCACTGAGGAACTGTAACAAAGGCCTCTCATGCTAGTGTTACAGTGCCTGGCATCCGGCTGCACGTTTATGAACTACAGGCAGCCGAGTAGTTGACCAAAATAAATGTCATGTGTGTGTTCCATTTACTTAGAGCTTTTCCCCCCAGTTTCTTTTCATCATCCAGAATAAACAAAGCAGGGCCCCAAGTGCATCATGGTCTGTTAAATCCTTTCTGAGCAGCAAGCCTGTTTGTGAAAGCCCCCCCACCTGCCACCCTGTAACCCGAGTATGGCAGCAGAGGTGGGGTGCGGGGTCTTATTAGGAATATTATGTCTTGAAGCCAATACAGGTGCATAACTTTTTGATTTCACAGTTGTTTTCTCAATGACTGATAACAAATAGGCATCATTACAGGTCACCTGTTCATGCATATGATGTTTGTGTTTACGCTACTCCTGTACTAGAAATAAAAATGATGTATAAATCCTAAACTATATTTCTATCATGACAACTCTCGGAGGGATTGGCATGGTAATGTACATGACAATGTTAATGTATTTGGTCTTGGCGGAATAGATCTGCTACGCTGTTGCTGCTGCGGCAGAGCAAGTACCGAGACTTGCTACTGCCAATACATCCACAACATGCTGCTGTAAGCATGTAAGAAATAGTATGTGCGCGCGAGCACCGAACTGAATTCTTCATGCACATGAATGGTTTAAAACGGTTGAATGTTTAAATTGGTAAGACTTAGAAACACGTGTAAATGATAAAATATGATCCGTTTCACCCCTACAACGCGAATCAAGGAAGGGATTTTTATATCACTATTCAAGATAGCCCGTCGGGCAGGGCAGTAATACATTTTGGTAGCCCAACTGGAAAAGCGATTTTGCGAGCCCTGAGCTGCCATGTGACAATGATGTTGCCAGGTCAGATTGAGCTAGACCTATCGGACTGCGCCATCTAGAGTTTCATGCCAGAACTCTGTATTTATGATGTTGATAAAAACTCACAAGCATACTTACAGTGTAAAATTATTCAACTAGCAGTTTACTGAGAGTATTCTTCCAAATGTACTCACATAAACTAAAAGTCAGCTAAAAGTCTGTACAGTAACTAGTAAACTACAGTACTAGTTGCAAACCTGAAGAAACATATTGATGTACGGTGCTCAATATTTACTACTGTTACACTTAAAGTACACTTAAAATTAAATTAGTTCAAAACTTGAACTTTTCTTGAGTTCCTGAACTTGAAGTATACTAGTTTTTGTAAGTCCATGAGCAATCATTTTTCAGACAAAAATGGAAATTACTCAGTGTGATTTACTTGTAAATTAGTAGATGATAAAGACAATGAAAATCTTTGATGTGGTCACATTACTTGTGAGAACTTTGTAAAGTTTTGAAAACTAATCTAATTTGAATAGCTAATTTGAAAGTTTTTGTTTTATCAGGCATTGCAAATGGCAACTGAGAATTGTTCATGATAATCATATAGAGCTCTCAATGCCACAGAACAAGGAGGAACAGAACTGTTCACAAACTTCATTAGGACTTGTGTGTGTGTGTGTTCACACGCATTGTTTGAAGGTGCAGAAACGTGAGATTTTAGAGTTTTTTTGTAAAAGCCGTATAAACTTTTTTTAAGGTACAAATTGACCTATTGGGACATTGACAGCCATCAACTTTTATTGTATGGAAAAGAGCCGTCTGAACATTGTGCTCGATACATCTTTTTGTGTTCCACTGATAAAAAAATAATGAGGGTGAGTTTCATTTTTGGGTGAACTGTTCCTTCTAGGGAGCAGACCAAGTTTGATAGGTTAAATGAGGCAGTTTGTTAAATTTTTTGTGATGTGAGGAGAGGGTCATCTCTGCTGCCCTTTTCACCTGTTTTTGCTCCCTGCAAACCTGAGAGAGAATTTTTTTTTTCTCAAATACTTGTTTATTGGCAGGCAGATGATTCTACGGGTATAGTGCAGACATTATGAATGTTGAGCAAATTTGGGGTGGACAAGGCGCTATTGCTGGTACTGCACTGTGAAACGTCTGAGAGATGAATGCCAATGAGTGTTATGTCAGGTGTACAGGCTGGAGTTTGCCAAATCTTTGCTTTCATGGAAAAAGGCCAAATAGCACAGAGAGAGAGAAAAAAAACCTTCGTGAAATGACAGAGATAATAATTCAAGAGAGGATTTATTCAATAGCAATTCCCACTGTGATTAATTACCAGCAGTTTTAGGGTGGAGGCAGTATGATTTATTTTATGAAGATATAATTTTGTCGGAAATCACTCCTTGAGATTATTAAAATTTTTCAGGCAGCTTATTTCATAATTTTAATGTAACTCAATATTCTGGATATTTTTATAATCCGTGTAATTGTTACAATGTTTAGGTGTTTGGTGTATTTTACAGTTCAGTTGTAATTTGAGTCAGTCGGAGCAGGATTTGTCTCAAATATTTTGGATGCATTTTTTTTAAACAAATATTCTTGTGATATATCTCACTTTTAAAAGGTGATTTGACTTTCTGAGGTAACAATGAAAATAAACAATACATCCAATTCATAAGTACTGTCATATCGTAGTACTTTGTATACAGTGGATTTCTGAAAGAATTTTATTTAATCGCTTCATTTTTTGGGGTCTATGAAAATGCATCAATATCAAAAAGTAAGCATCAATGTTTGCCTGTGAGAATGAATTAAGCTGAGAACATTTAGGCATGAAAGATTTTTAAGAGACATTTCAAACTGTTTAAATGTTGTCTTTTCCAGGAAGCTGGCAAGTACTGGAAAGGAACTCAAAGATAACTTCCTGAGAGCCCTGGCGGAGCGGGAGGAAGCTAACCGCAGTGGGGAAATGACTGTGAGTACATTATTACAGCACTCCATTTGCTACGTAATGGGATTCCCCCAGAATCTTTCTGCAATTCCATTAGGACGGGAACACAATCCACACTGTGTCAAATTCAGGAGGGTAACCCCCCTTCTCTCGCACACCTTGCTTTATTGCCACCTCAGCCTTCTTTCTCAGAGAAGACGCACCATAAACAGGAGCCACCGTTCGGGCCCCCTACATTTGGGCTCTTGTATTTCTCCAAACAATTTCATTTGTTCTAGTTTTTACAAGGCTATTTAAATTAATAAAACATTTTAGCATAGTCTGGGAATAGGCAGAGGGAATGGTTTTTATCTATTCATTAGGAAGAAACAATATAATAGGTATAAATCATTCCGTTTGTTCAAGTGGACTAACTTTTACCAGACTTCAGCAAATAACATACTCTAGCAGTTCACTTTATCCAATAGCATTTCCCACTGACTAATTTAATTCATTTTTTAAGTTTGTCTGTTACCATGGTCATCTCGCGTGATTTTATATATCTTTTCACCACTTGCTAGCATGTGTGTACCTGCTGTGTTTGTAGACTGCAGAGCTCCTTATAATGATCCACAGTTTGTGTAAACACAAAACATTCATTTAACTTGAGCTACTTTCATTACTAATGTTTGTAATCCAGCAAATGTGAAGAGATAAAATTCTGGAGATGCTAGTGAAAATTTTAGCATTACTTCAGCACCTTTGGACCTGACAGCATTTCAGGTTCTGCTCATTAAAGATGTATGATGACTTTAAAGAGCTGTTATTTCAGATTTTCCACAACTAATTGGTCCACAGGAAACCCTTGACAATCGGTAAACTTTCATATAGACAATCTAGTCTACTGCTGTACTGCATTTGTCATACTAAAGAACAACATGTCAAGCTAGCAGTTTGTGAACAATGTCCAGATGCTTTAGTAGGATGTATTGATTTAAATGTTTTGGTCATTAGCTTTGATTTATGGCTCTTGTTCAATCATTTTTAAACATTTTGATTGGTCAATCATTACATTTTAATAGTTGCAAACAGGACAAATCCTAATCCAAATCCAAACCCAGGACTGATGAGACCAGGAAGGACTAAAATTTAAAACAAAAAATGACAGTCCATGTACTGTAAGTCATGCCCGTAATTCAACTAAATGATAATTGTACATGGTCTATGTGTTATAACAGTTTGATTAGGAGCCTTATCACAATATCCAAGACAGACATCTGATCACCATGTGTCATGGCCTTGTGTTCTGAAATCCTTAATAGATGAGAACCTTGTTTCATTTAATAAATCTGGGATAAAAAGATCTTGTTTGGGGATTTTTTACCTCCTACACAGGAGGAATAGTTTATTATAACTGCTTCATGGGTCAAATGGTGGAAGCAATGCAGAATTCTAATAAATCTGTGTCAGTGCAACTTAAGACCAGAGAAATCAATCGAAGTGGAATGTAAACTATAGTCATATTTGTTCTGGCCAGCCGGGAAACTAAATGTTTTTCTGCACTCACCTTGTCACAACCAGATAGAAAACAAGTGTTTTACCTGACCCTCTTGTACTAACCCCAGTGGGATGTGTGAGTTTACAATCAAATGTGGAGCACACAGCAAGCTGAGCCAGCGACTGCTGACAGACTTTCCCACTAATTGTTGACTCTGTAAACAGTGCTATTTTAAAGCCCCAATTCAGAGTCATAACCCAGTATAATTGAGGCTGATATAAAGAGTACAAGTTGTTCCTTTAGTGCAGAAAAAACTCTTTCTTGCATTCATAAATATGAGTGAAAATGTACTGTGCCGTATCAAGCAATGTTATGCTGACAGATCCTCAATTACTCAAAAGGTTTTGCTTTGCAAGTGTATAAGAACAGTTAGTTTATGCTAGGAGGTATCTATTCATAATCTTCATAGAGTTTACATCAGGACTGTTTTCTTTTTTCCTACATGAAAATAACACATTTTCATGTTAACATAATTGTTTCAAATTATGTTTAAGTATTATCAGTTATTTGCATAATTTATTTACAGAATTATGTTGATTTTTTTGGCTTCCCAGGTCATAATTTTCAAAAAATTCTCTGTCTAAATTGCAGTATAAATAATATAAATAATGCAGTATAAATAATGCACGATTGGAAACAAGCTTGGCTGAACTCTGAACTATAAAGCTAAATTGGTGAACATGATAAAAACAGCTTGAAATTCACATTTTGAACACGAGGAAAACTCATAAGCATAACCTAGATTATCTCTGATGTAGTCATTTAATTTGATGTTTTCTGGATCTCCAAGGAGCAAGCCAGACAGTTTTGCTCACTAAGTATTTAAAAAAAAAATCTCTTATCATATCAGCCTAGTACATTTGGCTACTGTAACTAAACTACTAACAGCTACTGTCCTGGTAAATAGGACAGAAAAAAACACAACAGTGAAAAATTTGATGGATGGATGGATGGATAGATAGATAGATAGATAGACCGAAAAAAGGTGCAATTGTGTTTTAACTTAATCATGGGCTCAGATTTGGTCGAAAACAGGGGCAAAGCAAATGCTACTGTCATTTAAGTTCTTATCAGCACAAATCCAGGCAGGACGTTCTTGAGTCCTGTGGTTAGTGTTATCTCTTCAATCAGCTGAGCTCATAAAGCACTCAGCTCAGCATACATTGTACTTTTCCTCCTCATTGGTGTTGCGAAAGTTGCCTGCTGCCAAAAGTCACACAAACAAAAGGTGCACCTGGACAGCTTTGGCATTATTTACTCTGGGTAAGAAGTTAATTTTTTTTTTTTTTTTTTTATCAAATCCAGGTCACACCTGTGCTGGATGCCTGAGGAGCTCCATTGTTGGGTGGTACACATTTGAAACTGAAGGTGCTCTAACCCCTAACCCCGCCCCACCCTCCTGCTATTTGTTTTTGCTCTTACGCCAGTGATACAATGATATCAGCATTCATGCCCTCTTCAATTTCACAGTCAGTGGAGTTGATTTTTGTATTATTCATTCTCTATGGTTTGAATTTCATGATGAAATTAAGTCATCCAAGTGCATCGTGGGTGGTTCTGAGAACAGTATCTGCAACCTCGGTCATATTGTTGCCATTGTGTGAACATGTTTTTGAGGTGATATGTGAATAAACAGTCACATAATAAATTAACGGGTGGTTGTTAGTGGTATTCTCCCTCATGCATTTATTTATGCAGAAGAAATGTTGCACATGCTAGTCAAACCACAGTTGCCAAGTAAGTCGTAAAGATGAAATTCTTTATTTGTTTAGGTTTATGATCAATCAGGGTTACCGGTAGGTCTGAAAATACTGTTATAGATGTAATGAGAATGACAAAATGCTGTGGAAATAAAAACCTTATGTCCCCAAATCTGTGAGGGTATCAAATTTATATTTACAAATTTACATTTATTGCAGTATTATAATTCTTATTTTACATGTAGTTAGTTGACACTTCCTGTGGTGCGACATACTCTATTCTAAATGAATTAAACATGTAATTTTATGACCTTTTTTGCGAGATTAGATAAAATATTTATATATCCATATATTTGTCATTCCGAAGGACCATTTAAATTGAGCTAGAAAGGGCACATTGGAACAAAATAAATGAATATTTAACTCCACAAACTAAAAAAAAGCTCCAGTGCACTTTATCTGAGTTGATTTTTACCTACTAATGAGCTTCTAATTACCCTTGAACAGATTTTGTTGTCTCAAGCAAACATTGCTTGCATTACCCGATTCTGTTTATAAAATAGACGTTCTCCTACTGATTATTATTAAAAACCTGAAACATCTTAGCGTTTTTCTTATACCAAGCAAGTTCTTGTCTTTTGTCCACAGACCCAGCAAGTTCTGTATTGATAAGTTGTGTTCATGTATAGAAGATACTGTGGTCAGCCATGCAGTTCAAAGATCACATTAAGAAGCATAGAAATTAGTGAATTTCTCAGCCATATACCATTACAGTGAGAGTGTGTGTCAGTCGGCCCTTTGTCCTTGTCATGGCCAGTAAAATAACAATAGCATGTTGGTTTCAAAGCACTTGACCAAAGGTGGAGGTCCCTTAGAAAACAGTCATGCAGAGCTATCATGTGACCTCCCCTTGAAAGCCCGACAAAGACTTTCAAAGGGTTGAGGGTTGGGGTATCTGACCCCCCTAAGTTTGGACTCATTCATAGAATAGACAAAGAAGTCCCTTTGTAAAATGAATTTAGATATGCTTGGTATTTTGTTAAGGGTCCTTCATTTTGTGGGTTGACACAATATTTTTACACACCATTATAATCTGAATAGCTAATATGATTAATATCTGGACATGTGTTTAATCTATAGAGAAGAGATCAAGGTATGTTGCAAATGTTTTTCCTTCTAACATGGCTGGAAGAACCCATCCTAAACGGTTTCCTGTAGCCTGCCTCTCTAATGAACAGCTGCAAGGGCTTGACCATCTTCTCAAATATGTGCTGGAAGATTTTTAGAGGAGATGAAATGGGATACACTTAATCTAATTTCTCAAGTCTCTGGGTTTTGTTCATCTGCTTTATGCATTCTCTAGAAAGACTCAAGGTTGTAGACTCACTGTTTTTGGTAAACACGTTTATGGTCTTGGCTTGGATAACAATGCATGTTTCTATACAGATTCAGTGAAAGTTCACACAAAAATAACAATTCTGCCATCATTTACTCAAGATGATTATAAAATGTTCCCAAAACAACATTGGACCCCATTGACTTTCCTTGTATTGAGGCTTTTTTTTTTTTTTTTTTTAATATCTTCTTTTGTGTTCCACAGAAGAAAGTAAGTCATACAGGTTTGGACCAACATGAGGGTGAGTAAACCATAATTTTTGGGTGAACTATTCCTTTAGTATAATTTATCTGGTTCTGCTTCACCGGTTTAAATGAATTGTAGTATCTTGCTGTTTTACTGTGATGTCTAACATATAACAGCTTGATCTGATACTTGCACCATAAATCAGAAGACTCCTTAAGTGTTTAGAAGCATTATGGGAGACCCATGCCATAATCAAAAGTTATTTTCAGCATGACACATGACATGTGCTCTCTTACTTGTAAGGAACCATTTAACCTCTTTGCGCTGAATGGTTCTTGGCTCTTCTTTCTGAGGAATGTACACCTGCTCCATCAAGGCCTTATTTTTCCTTTCCGGAGCTTTATAACCTATGCTGTAGAGTGCTCACGTCAAGACTGCAGACGTGTGGCCGGGGTTTTGCGTGGACCTCAGTTGTTGGTAATGGCTGCCCATCCAACTGGGAAATGCAATTATACTCGAGCAGGCTCACAAGCTCACAAAGCACATTCTTTGGAATCCTCTTTGTTTTATCAATACATAGTGCTTGAATGTGTATTATTCCACCTGAGCAAATACTGCACACCATTTCACCCACAAAGCCCTCTCGTTCTTTCTCTCTCTCTCTCGCTCCTTCTCTAACCATATTCTAATGTTATTAAATCTTTGCCTTTTTTGACAAGCTCGAGGAATGCCATCTTTGCAGAGATTTTTCCTTAAGAGGTATTAGCAACAGTGTGTGACAGCCTCCCAATGAATTATTGGCATAGTACATGTGTGCACCAATGAATTTGGTTTATTGTAACACTTGCTGTTTCAAAACACTTGACGTGACAAATTCTTCCCATATTTTCATTTTGTTGTACTATATAATAGCAGGTGCACAGATAGATTGCCATCTTGGCTTGAAAAAGAGTTGTTTCACCTGCCAGAAAACTGAAGGGTATTAAATTCACACATTTAACCTAATAATTGCTGTTGAACATGGAATCTGGATACACTGAACTGCATCAGCCAGATCATCACATATATAAGTAAGCTATAATGTAGCCATGAAGTAATCACAATAAAAATGTTTATATATTCTTATATGCTTATATAAATTATGTATTATCTAAAATGCCTTCGGTAATAAGTAATGCAACCAGGAGACCATGAGTAATGTTTTGTAAATGTGCATAGAGGATGTTGTGGGAAATTGTGTTTTGTCTTTGCGACAATGGTGATTAGAATTGATATAGTAGTCGAAAGAATGACACAAAACAACATGAGGGGTAGTAAATGATAAAAAAAATTACATTTTAAGTGGACTATTCCTTTAATTACATTTACTTATTGTAATTTATTTTCCTCTAATAATATTTTTGAGGTTCATCAGCCATTCACAAAACCTACGGTGTTACGTAAGTCTCTCTTAGCTCCTATATTCCCTAGAGTGAAAATGTCATCATTGCCCTCTTGAATTTCACCTATCAACTTCCTATACTTCCAGCCGCCATCTGGCAATGTTGATATCACCATGCATTCCATGTCTTTGCTCCCTGACAAACCCAAATCTGTTCATCTTCTTCAGACAGCGGAAGACCTGTAATCTTTTGCAGGAGACTGACAGGCGTGCTAAAATAAACATATTCTGACCGCCGTCACTCTGTGGTGCTCATTCAGCAGGGATGACACTGCTGTGTGCGTTTTTTTCCCCCTTACATTGTCAAAATACTTTTTGTAGTTTATTCAGCATTTTTTTATTGAAAACAATGAGAAAAACACCAGGATCGAAAGTGATATTAGACCGATTTGATTAAATAGGTACAGATTTATAGCTAATGTAGGATCAACATACTTACTGCTCAGTATTTTGTCCAGTAGTGTTGAATATTTTGTTTTGCCACTGAAGTATTTGACATTGGTTCTGAAAGTGCAGAGAAAACACTGAACCCTCCTCCCCATAATGCATCAGAAAAACTGCTTTTGGGTCTCATGGGCAATCTGGAGGGAGCTTCTTACTAAATTCTCAGGCCAATGCAAACAGTGTAATGTTTGTACACCTAGTTCCACTGGGAGTATGAAAAAAGGACTGCAGGACTTTAATCAGAATGTTAAAACAGCCGGGCCTTTGATAAGAGCTCTCCCTGAACATTTATCTTACTTCTCTAAAGGGTGTAATGGCATCCACTTTGATCCTGCCTTGGAAACATGATGTTGGAGTTCTGCTGTTGATAACAGTGGTCAGCTTATGTTGTGTGAGTTAAAATGTGTCTTGTCATTTTTTTTTTTTTGTCATTTTCTTGGATACAGCATGCCATTCATTTTACAGCTTCTTGTCATAATCGTCTTGACCCCCCTGGCTAAAAGGTGCAGGGATACGGTAGAGTCCTGCAAAGTGGTGGGGCAATAATATTTGTCTTGGAGAAGCTTCCAGCGATGAGGCCAACAACAGCAAAAGGTCTCTTGACAGGTGTCATGGATGAGAGTTCTTAGAATAACACAGTTGCAAAGTTTGCACCAGCGTAGGATGAGGGAAATTTGAGAGTTTACCATGCAAAACAGCTCAAATCCTGCTTACCTAGACATAAATTACAATTCAAGTGTAATGTGAGGATAATTTGACATGTGTCTCAAGTATTTAAAACTGAAAAGCCTTTTTACTCACTATTAGCTAAATTAGTGCACATCAGAGGTATACATGATTTTGCTTCTGTAATTTTTCAGCATTATATTATATTACATTACATTATATTATATTATATTACATTATGTTATATTATATTATGCTTAAAGGTGTTTATGAAGACAGTGAATGTCTGTTTGCATTTTGTTAGACAGGACATGATTAGCTGTGACTTCCTGTTTAGCACATGATCAGCTCAAGAAAGACTGTAATATTTACATTGGAGCAGTGCATGATCCTTGGGAAGGAAACTCACACATGGGCGCTACGGCGAATGTTTTCTTTGCCTTGTCATATGCAGCTGCTACTTATTCAGACTGACTCCAGTGCAGCATCAGGGCAGACTTAACTAAAAAAGAAAAAAAGATTGCGAAGGGCAATTCATGTTAATGAGTTGTAAGATTTTCCTTGTTCCAGGGTTACAGTCTTTCAGTCCTCACAGGTTGCAGGTGTGATTTGTTTAGCTTTTTTTTCTGTGATGCATCACATTTTGGGAATCTGTTTTGGTCTGCTCAAACAGTCTGTTGTAGAAAAAGGAAAAATGGTGTGTGTGAGTGCATGTGTGTCTGTGTCTTTTTCAGTTACATATCATACATTTAATTGTTATGGGATATTGTTACTCATTTGTGTTCCAGGATTGTGTTCTGGCAGCTACTTCATCTTGTATTTAAATTTGAGTCTCTGAATAAATTTGAAGCCGACAACTAAATAACCAGAGGCTAAACATTATATCTTAAGTGGAACCAGAAAGCCCATCACTTTATTTTGAGTACAGTCAGCTGCAGCTATCAGCCCAGTATGCTTTGATGCTTTTAGCAGCCATTATGAAAGAGATGAATACGTTGAACAATGATATCAGCACATCTTGTACTTAAAATACAAAGGAAAACTTGTTTGGCAGCACCACATCACAGAAGGGCAAAAATAGGACATAACAATTAGAAACTAATATAATTTTACATCACACCTGCTCATTCAAAAGCCGTTTTCAGTGAATGTGATCATGCATCACCTAATCATTCTGATTTCACAAACATAATGTATACATCTTTTCTAGATGTGACAAACAAAAACTAATGGAGGTTGTTTATGATACCAATCAACAGGAAAACACTTCAGGATTCTTAAGACACACTCAAGAATGTTCCTGTGCCATGTTATTACAGAGGAAAGTTCATAGATAACAATTTACATTTGTTTGGTAATTTACAGTCACCAAGCAATATACAAAACTGTTACTTTATCATTAAATTTTTACTAAAAATGTGGCCACAAAATGTCTAACATATAGCAAATAAAAAATACCTAGGCTAGTGGATTGTATATTTATTGTGTATCCTTTCAACAAATCAGTGTGAATTAAAATGATATTGTAAATCTTCTAAAGAAATATGCAATTGTAAACTTGGAATAGCATATCACATACATGTGCATTATAAAATTATTGATCTTAATACAGTTAAGTCCAATATTACTTTGTAAATCATCAGTTTAGACTCAGTAGTCTGTCCTTTTCAGTGGGTGGTGGTGGTAAAGCTCAGCTGTGGTTGTGGTTGTGGCTAAGGTTTATCCTGATTTACCCATTAGTCACAGCGCTAATAAAGTTATTCATGTCTTCAACACAATTCATATTCTGCCATATGGCTTATTGTCATCATTGTGTCTTATATATTCATTTGAAAGTGATTTTCACTCTAAGGAGGAAGCCAAGTTGAATGAAGTAATGGATTCAGTCTTAAATATAGGGCAAACTTGTCTTCCTTCTTTGGCCTATCATGCTTTTCAAAGGTCTAATCATAACCTTGTTTCTCTACTGTTTATTTTTGTCTTCCTAACCTTTAATTACCAAGTTAAGAATCAATCTTTAACAGGTCTTTCATTTGTTAAATTGTTTTTGACCACTGAAATTATTATCTGTATTTAGCCTCCAATAAAATGTTACCACATTTGCAAGCACATATGCAGACAAATAAGTTTTTTTTTCTCTCCTTTGATTTTTCTTTAAGACACTTGAAGATGGTTTAGGATTTAGATAGTTGCAGTATAGTAAATCATTAATCAAATTAGAATTGTCTAATTAAAATAATTAGCTTATACGCTTGCTCACGTGATTCATGCCAGTTTTGAAACTTAATGCACAAGCATAATACAACCAAGGACTATGCGCTTTACCTTTATCCCTGCAATCCCTTTTTAAGTTCTCAAATATAAGTTTCTTTTTCTACATTTAATTTTTTTTAATCACTTAGGGAAAAAAACAATTATTAAGTGTGTAATTTGTTGGAATGGACATTTATATCAAATTTCCATATCTGTGGGATAGTCACTATGTCTACTGTTAATTACACTTTATCTATGCAACTTTATAACTTTGTCTTAAAGAAAACTTAATTTTCAGTGTTAACTCTTAACTTTTATGTACTCTAAGACTACTGCTAAATATGTACCATCTGTAAACATCTTTTCAAAGCATGGATTTGAACCATGGGTTTATGTGCAGATTGTACCACACAAGTAGATATGGGAATTAGTCATCAAGAGCCCTGCCAGCCTCACACTGTTATGCCACTTGCTCTGTCACACCAAGTAAATATAAATAGCACCACTAACCACATGCAGTCCAGTGAAAGTAACCCTATGCTTAAATGAATGCATTGGAATTTTATGGAAAACTGTAAAGGTGTTTACAGATGTGTGGCAACCGCACTCAAGAGAATCTCCTTTTAGAGTGTGATAAAAAATCCTGCATTAATAAACGTTTCTTTTTCAAGTACTAGCAAATAATACTCTTTGCTTTCTCTAACTGTTGGTATAGTCTGTTTGGAAGAATTGTTTCAGGGTGATTTAGTGTCTGTCTTGATTTAAGAATACCTTACCTTATGTACATAAATAATATGTAACGGGTACCAATTAATTCATCTAAAGCAGAGATTTAGGAGATTTAGGCTTTAGGAAAAGAAATCTGTCTAATGAAGACAGAAGCCTATTCTGACTAAAATAAAATTCTGTATACAAAATTTGTGTCAGTTTGACAAAGTGGAGCTCTATAGAAAATAAGGGAGCCCGTAGCAGTGAAAACATCCCTGAGGTAACATTATTTTAGACCTAGTAGCAGGAGTGCTCATTTGAGCTTCAAACTGTTGTATTAGGTGTTTAAGAAAATTAATTGAGGGATTAATATAACTTGAAATGAGAATTTCGGCAAACAAAGTATTTAAAGCTTCGTGCTCAGCACATAGTGTGATGTATTTATTTTAAACAGTAGATTGTCCGCTTTTTTTGTTCAGGGCATGGGTTGCAAAGAAACAAAGTTTCCCTTCTTATTTATTATTTTTAAATATTAAATAAATAAGTACTTTTTAATTTTCATAATTCACCATGTATGTATAGTGCCACAATCAATAATTAAATAAACATTTTTCAATACAAATAAGCACAAGTCAAGCTGCGGTACCAAACAGGACCACAGGGAGACGCAAAAGACCACTAAACCTCCTGCCTTGACCTGACTGTACTACCACAGTATATGATCCATTCAGAATCACTAAACTGAATAACCTCTGACCACCGCATAATCTAAAACACCTTCAGCCAGCATCCCTTATAAAACACTCTTGCTTTTAAGGCAAATATATGCTGAAAAAAATAATTTACTGACATCCGGACATAAGTCACTATTCTGTCTGCAATCTCTGAAAAAGTGCCGGTACACTAAAGGATAAAATATAGAAGTACCGGTCCATACCAGCCCACTTCAAGCACTGTATGTGTGTGTATATATATATATATATATATATATAGAGAGAGAGAGAGAGAGAGAGAGAGAGAGAGAGAGAGAGAGAGAGAGAGGGAGACAGAGAGAGAGGTACTAGACTAGAAACAGGACAGTCTTAATTAGTTAGAAAGAACGAACAACACTAACAGTTAGATACTGATATAGAATAATAAACAAGAATGTGTTTACTGATTTTTTTACATTTTGAGGGATATTTTAATAATAGATAAAATTCTCAGCTCTTTTAAGTAGTTTTAACCACAAGTTCAAATGAGTTTTTTTTTACTGTTGTCAGATCCTCATGTCTTATCAAGACTTCTCATCATAATGGGTAATGATGCTTGACATAAGAGGAATATGTGTTTTTCCCCTAAACCTTGTTAAGATCACAACGATATAAACATTTTTGGGTGGAAATTACACATTACACTCCACCCAGTGCTTTGAAGCCATGCATCATTTGTTCTGCATGCACCAACAAATCTTTCTTTCTTTCTTTCTTTCTTTCTTTCTTTCCCACCTTGTAAGGCATCTACTAATATCTTTGCTCATTGGTGCCTAAATCTCTTACTGTCACTGCTTATGTCAAAAGTTGAGCTAAGATTTTTTATGAACGTTAACTGTGATCAGTTTGTGGTATGTGGTTCTGCTTAATTATATCCAAGCACAGATAATGAAAAATAATTTTAGTGAAGATTTCCATATAGTTTATCTGTGGCTATAGTCTGCGATTACGATAATCACACAGGGCTTAAACCGTGCCATAGCTTGTAATAATCTTTGCTTGCAGCTAAATTACTTGACCACTCTGAATGCAGTCCTAGCATTCCCCAAATGAATCCCCCAGGCCCAAATGGGCAGATGAAAAGCATTCCTTAACCTCTAACAGTACAGTAAATATCACAACACCCAACCTCATTTCATCACTATTGTGTAATTTACGGTCAAGAACATCAAAGATGTCTTTAACCACATTGAGAGAAAAAAAACTTGTGTGTGGCTTATTTAGTTTAAACCAGTTTGACCACTGCAGAAATGACCTCACACTGTCAGTAAATGAAGGCAGACAGTTAAATGGTTAAAAAAAACAATCTGTTATTAAGGCTTTTTTTATTTTAATATTTGATATGTTACATTCTTTTGATACATTTATTAGACTTTTTAGATTTACAGTACAGTATTTAATTTTTAATATTTAACAAATATTTTCTTCATTTTGTTGGAATGAGCTCTGGTTTTCTCATCAAAATGCATAGTTATGAAGGGCTGATGAAATATAAAGTAATGTTTTCTTAACCAGCCATTATTTCCTTTTCCTCTTCAACTTTGCTATGACTGAATATCTCTTAAAAAAAACACACAATTAAAATACTCCAGTGGGTTGTTCCAAGCAGCCGTGCAGTATGTTAAAGGGTTCATATGATGTTGCTAAAAAGAACATTATTTTGTGTATTTGGTGTAATGAAATGTGTTTATGCGGTTTAAGGTTAAAAAAACACATTATTTTCCACATACTGTACATTATGGTTTCTCCTCTATGCCCCGCCTTTCTGAAACGCATCGGTTTTTACAAAGCTCATCGGTCTGAAAAAGCGAGGTGTGCTGTGATTGGCCACCTAT
>NW_015635305.1:422543-453684 GCF_001515625.1 Sinocyclocheilus rhinocerous
AATGTCCCGGTGCTCCCGATGGCCAGTAGCTACATCGCTGGGTATGTTCAAGTAAGCTAGATGCCCAGATGCTGCGCAATTAGGCTTATTTAATATATCATGATGAGTCTCGAGTTCAGTATTTACACTAAATCTGCGCAGATTTGGCTTACATGAACTTCCTCAAGAAATTAATTAGTAAACCTAATTTACGAAAAGTAAATTATTAATCGCATCATATGACCCCTTTAAAATGTGAGATTTTTTGGAATATGTTAAAGGGGTCATATGATGCTATTTTAAAGATCATTATTTTGTGTATTTGGTGTAACAGAATATGTTGACATGCTTTAATGTTCAAAAAACACATTATTTTTCAAATATTGTACATGCACAGTGCTGTAGTGAAAAGCAAAGCATTTTCCAAGAAAAAGAAGAAGGAAAATAATTGCTTCTCAAGGGTGTTTGACAAGCGGCAGAGCGGACAACACCCTACTACCTCCTCACTGTTTTTTTTCTTTCTCACCCTCTCTTCCTCGCTCTCTCTTCTAGGAAAAAAGCTGGCTGCACCTGTGTGGGCTCTTTTTAACACCTCCCATGGCATTTCGTAATCACACTTCCCTCTGATCAAAGTGTCCAAGAACTGTCGTGAGCAGAGATATTAGATCTCACCTGAGATAAAGAAGTGTTTTCTTTTTTCAGAAGAGCTGAGAATAATGAACCACTGTTATAATAGACAGTTGAAGTGGCCCGGAGAACACTGTGATGATGATGAGCTTCTGCCCTGTCCCTGCTGATTGTTCTCTGTGTCAGACTGTAGGTGTGGCATTATATGTAAACAGTCAAATGCAGAAAAAAACATGCAAACGAACCTTCATGAGTCCGTAGTCTGCAGGGCAGAAGACCGTCCTGTGCAAGGCAGGAATGTTATCACATTGCATTTGGGACTGGCCCTCCTAATTACAGGAGGGTAAGTTTGGTTAGGCCAGAGGCACTGTGTAATTACTATGATTGCAATGCTTTAGACATAAATCTATCCTGGCCTGCAGTTCCTTTTGAAGAATGAGGCCCAGAAAAGACACACTGTGCGTTAACTATATTAAATGTGTACCTTGTATTGTTAAAGCGGACATAGGCAGAGCAGTTATGAATTTAATGACTGCTGAATAGTGGTGATTGACAGTTGCCCCCATAAGGACATTGTGTATGTATCAGTGTCTTTTGTAACGCAGAAAATGCAATACCATTTGATTATTGGATTTTACAGTGAGAAATGCATATTGGATATTAATTCAAAAGCTTTTTAATGTGCTATTAAACAGCTATGATTAGTCTGTCAAATATGAAATTAGTAGAAGCAAACTATCAATTGCAGCATATCCCCAGCTGCCTCGTTATTATAGGGTGACCATGTATCCTCTTTTACATGTCCTGATTTCAGAATTGTCTGGTCCAGGTTTTATCTGGCATCTTCCTGCATGCCTGCATGCCATTGGTCAATTAAGTACAATGCCTGCAAGCTATTGGTCAAACTACTTTTCAGTCATTGCCTTTAGCAAAAATAATGGGAAAACAAAGCCAAAACCCAGACATTTTTGACAATTTAGATAAAGTAAGACATATGTCAACATGAACTGTTATTGCAAGGTTGCAAACAGTTCATAATTGCTTTCTCATTATTTCTTTCTAGAGTGTGACCTCATCAGTAACACTTTACAAAAAGGTCCCATTAGCTAGTTAGTTAATCTATTAACTGACATGAATTAACAATGAACATTTGTTACATTATTTAATGATATTTGTTAATGTTATTAATGTTATTTTAATATCTTTGTTCATTGTTAGTTCATGTAGTTCAGGCCTATTAGATAATGTAATAAAATAGTACATTAAGATTAATAAATGCTTTAAATCCTTTTTTTAGTTCATGGTTAGTTCATGTTAACCAATGACGTTATCTAATGTTAACAAATGGAACCTTAGTGTTCCACTTTATCTCATGTCCAGCTAGGACAGGTAAGCAGCCAGAGACTCACCGCGCCTTCAAAATAATCCAACTGAGGTGCATAGACCAAAAAAGTTTCCCAAAGGTGAAGAGCTTGAAAAAAGTCTGCACACTCAAACATCAAAGAGACACAAGCGAGATGAAAGCAATATGAGCAATTTACTGAGTAAAAACAAGGCAAACGTTTCGGTCACATGTTGACCATTTTCAATGCCAAGCTAACAATCTCGGACAGGTAGAATCGTAAAAAGTCTGAAAATGTATAAGTTTAAATTACATCCAACACCACACTATATGAGCTTCATTTTTTGTTCTGCTCTCAGTTTAACACATCCTTCTTAAATAACAGGAAGGGAGTGCATTCCAAAATAAAGTTGTTTGTGGCCACCTTTTATGTCCAACCGAAGAATTCAGCAAACTTAATTTTTACACCAAGTTCCTGCTACATTCACGCAGGGGACACATGGCAGCTGTGAATGTGGTTTCAACCCGAGAACATTAAGTTTTAGTAATGTGACTCATTTATCATTCTACTCCATTCATAGAAATCTTGAGGTCGATTGCGTCAGACTTTCCTCCCAGTTCTTTGATTCAACACTAGTGGAAACCTTGTAATATTGTACCAAGTTAAAATCATAGCAACGGCCCTGCAGATGTCTGAGACAAAAAGATTAGTGTTTGCTACTGTTTGCATGCCCTTGTTTAACAAAAGTGATTTGTTAAGTAAATGTTCAACAAAGGTCTGGTTACCTAGCTGCAATCCACGGGAATACAGAGCCCAGTATATAGCATCATCCTCTGAAAAATCAAGGGGGAGGTTTAATGAAAGCAAGCCATGCGTCCTGCATACGATCAGATTCATAAAACTTTCCCATCTTGACAAATCCCAGGACTACAGCTGGTCATGTGCACCCTGAACCAGCAAGGACAGCATACGTATAGGTTGTAATCTTGCTGTTAAACTCCTTTACAAGTCTCTGGCATAACATCTGATTGATCTAAATGGGGAACTTGTGTTTTTAATGCAGGGAACAAAAAGGAATTCCCTTGAAAATGAACTGTAAAGTGTGCTCGCTCAGATGACTCAAATCTCAAGCCCTGCAGTATTTGTATGAAGAATATATGGAAGAGCGGTTAAGTTTGTTTTCCAATTTTGTCATTGTGAAATACACTTTCTTAATGAAACCATGGAAATGATGTTGTTTCAGAGTTTTTCATGCAGTGAATGGAGGAGCTTAGGAGTTTGTCAAGATTTGAGGTTTAGCATTTTTGCATCTGTTTGGTCAACTCTGGTTCACCTCTGCTTTGCTTCACTTCATGCGCTTGTGCAGGTGGTGTGCTTCAGTAATAAAGACAAGCTTTACAAACAATATTGTTTTCCTCTGTAGCCAAAGAGAATTCTTCATTAGTTTGCAAAAGGGATCCAGGTTCACACAAGGAAGCCTGATTTTCAATGCCTTCTTAAATAAAAGGTGTGTTATGTTAAACATTGTGATTGAGTGAGCTTTTATAAGCCCATCGAAAGATATGACTAATAAATCTGAAGTTCTTCACACTCAAAAAACAAAGAGCAGAGCACTGTGAAAATCTAAGTAGTCCATGACCTGTGATATTTTTTTCCTGTCTGTGTTTTTTACTATCCCACAATGTGTAAGAAACATAAAATGTTATGACTTAGGAAAAGGAAAGTGTCTGATAAAATTGATGAGCACTTAATCTATAAATGTCAATCTTTGGAAAGGTTTCTCACAGGTTCACATATATGAATCTCTAAGTCCCCAAGGGCAGTGCTGCTTTGCACATGTTTCAGATAAACTTAAATTTTCCCAAAAGTAACATGGAAACCAAAAGAATGTGGAAAATGGCTGTAGTGGTAGCAGCACTGCTGGGGAAAGCTGTCTGCATGGAGTCACATTGGTGTAGGAAATCTCAAAAGAGACCTAAACTCAGCTGATTTGTGTGCTGCCACTTTTGTTGACCCCAGGTGCTAGTTTTTTGAAGCTGTAATTCTCAACATAACTAAGCTGTGCCCATAATTTAAGACACTTTTCCCTAGACATTATATACACTGACTCTCATCAATATAGACCTCTGAACTTAGCATTCAAATGGATTTTACTCAATCTGGAACATTTTCCACCTGTTCCACAGGCATTTGGTTTTTGAAAGCTGTGCCTCTTGCAATTTATGCATGGTTTCTTTCTTTTTACAAATGAATGAGCATGCATATTTCTTCAGATTGTTTAATCATTGAATCAAAGTAAAACTTACCATACAGCTATAAAGAGCCCCTTAATAATCTATAATTAATGTGTTGCTTGGAAAATAGCTGATTAATTTTTAATGGCCAGTGACTAAGAAAAGATGCTTTTTGCCTCCATAATTGTGTAGTTACAGCATTTACCAGCAGGGGCTGTCTTAACCATGCTGCTAACCAACCAAATCTTGACCCCTTAAAGCCACCTATTTAGTGGTTTGGTCTCTACTTTCTAGCTTTCTGCCCAACTGATTGCTCGCTTGGCTTCCTCCACCCTTGGCAGCATCCACAGTTGTCAAGCCCCATCTCAGTCCTCAGAGTGGAACACCAGCTCTTTTCAGGGTGTTTTGTAGATGGCCAGAGGACACCTGCTCAGGCTCTGTTTATTTTCTTGCACAAACACCCAAGCAATGTGTTTATGATCGGAAAAGCCGAGCACATGAGTAAACATTTGCTTAAATCCCATCTCCCCTTCAACCTCCGTATAAACAACCTTATTTTGTCCTTTCCTCCTTTTTTTCTTTTTTGGGATTTTTTGACATACATTCTTTTCTTCTCACAACCACATATCTCGACACAATCCTATTTCTGTATTTCCCAAAAAGTCCTGTCACAGTTCCACCACCTGCTTTGAATTTGCTGTCCCACGGTAACCAGTTTTGATTACTTTCTTTTCTTTCCTTCTCTCAGTTTCTTCTTGCGAATATATATCAAACTATTTTTAAAACTCAGAAATTCTCAAAGTAAATCCAGATTTGAATGTCCAGCTGCCAAAATGAGCAACCAGACTTTCGGAATGGTTAAGTTGTACATTTTTGTTCCCCGTGCCAGGACATCTGTCTTCTGACACACCCTGTCATTATAAGAAAAAGGAAGCAGCATCTTTTGATTATTTTCATTCGTATTGCATACATTTTCACAGAAACTCTGCAAGTCTGTCATAGACATTAAAAAAGATGTTAAACACTGCCAAATTTATTCATTCATTTGTTGTAGCCACTCTGTGGTTGTGTCCTGTATTGAGATTTTTAAAACCATTTTTAAATGCACAGTGATTGTCAGCTATAGGCTGAGCAGGTTTGAAATGGTTAAGGGGGAAAAAAACTCTAAAAACCCCTAAACACTTCAGTTGTTCAAGAAGCACTATTAAACACATTAAACATTTTTACTTCTTCTGTGGTCCAAAGTTTAATGCATATGTTGGCAAATTTAAATCACATGTACAGAATTACAGCCTTCTTTTCATGCAGGCTAAGAAAATTCCTCAAGAAACGTGTGTTTATATATATATATATATATACAGGTGCATCTCAATAAATTAGAATGTCGTGGGATGTTTCCACAGTATTATATAATTAGTTCTATAATATATTTATTTAATTTTAATATTTCCCAACATATAATATATATATGTATATATACCTTTGTGTATTCAAGTGGGTGGTTATGTGAGTTCAGAGGTGGTGTAATATCTATGTTCTGACTGAAAAGAAAAAATGTGTATCACGTTGCCCATTTAGAGGATTTTTGTTTGAAGTCCTGTGACCCTATAGAGCACTTCCAGGCCCTCTTAGTTTTCTAATGGCCAAATGCGATTCTGGCTGATCCCAACAGAAGCAGAACACCTCAGCACATCTGGACTCACCGCTGCATCTATTACACAAGCCCCACTATGTGAAGTCACGTCCAAGGCAAATAAGCAACCCCCCCTCAAAGAACACCTAAAGAGGGACAAGGGTATGGGCTGCCAAAAAAAAGGACTCCGACCTCTAGCATTCCTCTCATCCAGGTCATGTTTTCATTACCCCGACAAATTTACACAGTTGTTAGTGATGGCCTGGGATTCCTCCTATAGCACAGCCCACCAATAATAAACAGAGGCCAGCTGACACCCTCAGACACCTGCAAGCCTCCCTGACAGTGCAGGATTGTTCCCAGGCGGAGAGCACCAAGAGGCCCTGCTTTCCTCTAAAAGTGTTATCCATTCGAGAGGGTGCAACCATACCACCCTGACACACACGTCCGAGCCTTGAAAGAAATGCGTCATTGGTAAATCCTACCAGAGGAAACATGCTCATGAACCAGCCAGACCGGTGATAAAAGAGTGTGTTCTCTTCTTTCAGTGCCACAGTGCTCAAGAGTGGGTTTGTGAGAGTAACTTGCTTTCTTGAGTCATCACTCCTGTCAAAACAGATGCAACACACTTTTTTTTAGATGTACTGCAGTGCAGAATTGCTGATTTTGAGTTAGACTACTAAATTCATATTTAGAGATGCATCAAAAATTTCTGTAAAGATGATTATTTTCATTAAAATGTATATTCTTGCAGTACTGTTCAAAAGTTTGTGGTCAGTAAGATGGTCAGTAAGGTTTTTTTTTTTTTTTTAAGAAATTAATACTTTTATACAGCTAGGATGCATTAGATTGATCAAAAGCCTAAAAAAAGGTGTCACCGTTTTCACAAAAATATTAAGCAGCACAGCTCTTTTCAACGCTGATGAATTTTGCTTGAGCACCAAATAAAATGATTTCTGAAGGATCATGTGACACTGATGACTGAAGTAATGGCTGCAGAAAATTAAGCCTGTCCATCACAGGAATAAATTACTAAAATATATTAAGTTAAAATATATTAAAATGAATAAAAAACTTTTATTTTAAATTGTAATAATATTTCACAATATTATTGTTTTTACTGTATTTTTGATCAAATAAATGCATCCTTTGTGACACATCAGAGTTCCAAACGTTTGGGTATTGCTTGCTATTTTGTCTAAGTAAATTATAAAAAAATGAAAGTTAAAATAAATTGTTTAGTAAAATAAATAAAAAAATCTAATATCAAAAATAGGCATGGTGCCAAAACATTGTGTATCCCTATTAATGTTGATTGTATGAAGATTGTAGTTTTGTGTCGTTTTGGCGAAGTAGACTTCTACAAATAGTTTGCAATATCAGTACAGTTCATTCGTTACTGACATAGTCTGTAAGTAATGTTTTCTCGTAAGAGGCTGTTTCTTTATCAGATACAGTAAAAGGGGAACTTCTTGAAGGTACAACACCTGTTCTGTTGGACTACGGGAAACAGTCAGTTCCACAGATCTGTTTTTATCACTTGGCCTGTGGACTTATGAGGGCGAGAGGAAACCTTTCTGCCGTTGTATGACTGTGGGCTAGAGGGTTTTGATTCCTCTTCTGCAATCGAAAGACGATCTCCAATCCTTGCTCTGCCCACTGTAATTCCTCACCTTTGCCTGATGATTTCTTTTCAAGCCTGACGGGGGAGCGCAAAAGCCACAGATAAGGTAGCTGGATCAGCCCCTGGCCAGCTGTGAACCCGATAGCATCTGTTTAAAGCATGTAAAGGAGGACAGTTCCTTTTCAAGTCTGCAGTGCTAGTTATCTCACTTTTATCCTGCACATGTAAGGGAAATCCACAGATGGCCAGGGATCTGATAGAAATACAAATGTGATATCATTGACTATGCTATCAAAAAGGATGATTTCACAAAAGAAGTGTGACTCTGTCTCTCGCTGTCTCTTAGAGGTAAACAGACAAGCCAAAACAAAGATCCTCTTCACAGCAGATGTGGTTGGAAGTTATTCTTTCATCATTAGCATCCAGACAAAACAACTGCTGACTGAACTCCGAAATGTGCAGCGTTCCTGTCTTCCATTCTAAAAGAGACTTTTTGTTGAAATCTGATTCATGATATGTACTGTTACACAATTTTATTAAAGGAAACAAAGATCCTCTTCACAGCCGATGTGGTTGGAAGTTATTCTTTCATCATTAGCATCCAGACAAAACAACTGCTGACTGAACTCCGAAATGTGCAGCGTTCCTGTCTTCCATTCTAAAAGAGACTTTTTGTTGAAATCTGATTCATGATATGTACTGTTACACAATTTTATTAAAGGTGCATTTGTAACAGAATCTTCCCTATTGCAATGATTTATATCTCTCCTTTGTCTAGTTTGTCAGTATAGCATACTGCACTCCAGATTATTTATACAGTATGTCCTCCTGTTTTTCTTGCAGTCCATCATTTTCATAAGGGACCGAAATTCTCACGGACAGGAAATATCTGGGTATATAGACTACTCCCACCGACTAAAATCTGAAGACTTTGAACCATATTTCAGCGGAAAGAAAAGGCTTATGCCAAAACCAACTGACTTAAGGTAAGCCTACATATATTATGACCCATCCATGATGATTTCCGGTTACTATTGTTTTAGTAGATGTGCTACTGAACATCTCAAAGTTAGATGTTCTCAGATTAATGTGCATGCATCCTTTGATCCCTGAAGCATTTGTCTTTCTAAAAAGGATATCCTCTCCAAAATATCAATATGCAAGTAATACAGTGAAAGCAAAACAGACTTCCTGTTCATAATGGAGGAAGAGGAGGCATCTTTTTGCCCTGGACAGTGCATTAAAGCGGAGTGTGTATGTTATGAATGATGTCTTTTTCATCCTCTAATATTAATATTAGTCAAATAGTGATCCTCTGTAAACCAAGTTAGGAAGTCATAGCCAAAAAGAAAGCATCACTGATCTTCATAGAGATTTCCTTTAAGAGCAGTTTGTTTGAGATTCATTTGAGATGAATAAAAGCAAGCATTTGAAATATATTACAGGATAAATATACTACACTATTTAAAAAGTTTGGGGTCAGTGCCATTTTTTAGGAGAAATGTATGCTTATTCAACAAAGATGCATCACAATGACAGTAATTTTGTAACATTTTTAATGTTACAGAAATGTCTGTTTCAAATAAATGGTGTTCTTTAAACTTTCTGTTCATCAAAGAATCTTGAAAACAAAAAACACTGTAAGAACACTTAAGCAGAAGGCATTAGGTAGCACTACAATTTTTCAACTGATAAAAATAAAGAAACGTTATTTTATAATCAAATCAACATATTAGGATGATTTCTGAAGGATCATGTGATACTGAAGACTGGAGTAATGGCTGCTGAAAACTCAGCTGTGCCCTTACCGGAATAAATTACATTTATATTAACATTGAAAATGTATTTACAATTATAATAAAATTCACAATAGCACTGTTTTTTATTACTGTACTTTTATCAAACATAAAACATATTTTAAAAACATAAAAAAACATCTAAACCCATACTTTTGAATGACATAGTGTAGATGTACATATATTTATTAAAAAAAACAAATATGATGAACCCCAAATAAATATTGTAAAATAAACAATATGTAAACAGTAAAACAGCAATACATATATGTAAGATTAAACTAAATGTAATAATAATGGATTTTTAAGACATTTAAAGCTGGTATGTCCAGTATGCAAGTATAGCCAGGCATGTTTGTGTTTGTATATCCACATCTTAACTGCCACAGCACATGATCTAATCAGGGTAAGTAAAGGAAGTACACTACAGCATAAGCATTCTCATTTCCTGTTACTGTCAGCCCCATCTCTCTTTCTCTCCCTATTTCTCTTTTAGTCCCTCTCTCTCTCTCTCTCTCTCTCTGTTCTCTCTTTCCTCCACCATCCTTCTCACGGGAACAATAACAGGCAGTGCTTGTGGTTGCCACTAAGATGGAGCAGATGCTGTGTTCTTCCCGTACAGATGCATGAATCCACACTACAGCTGACAGACTTTGACTGCCTCACCACAAAAATAAAAAGTACAAAAGTCATGGCCACCAGCTGAGGACAATCACCAAACCTTTAGTAATACAGAAGGAAAGTCATAGCTGGAAAGGTGGATAGATAGATAATTTACCCTCTTTATAGAAGGCTGATTTCTTTGGTTGTATTGACTCAAAGCAGCACCTTTACAGATTTCTCACTAATTCTAGGTTACCAGCCAGACTATTCTCTTTCTCCTTGATCCATAGAGTTACAGCTGGTGGATTTTTAAAACACTCTTAAAACTCTCCATCAGGCTTTAGTTTGGTAACCATGGAGCACTGAAGTATACACAAACATCCTTTTCTCTGTCAGTGTTGTGTAGTGTAATGGTAAAGACGCAGACCTGTTATTAACGGCACAATAATTGTTTCCACAAAGCCCAGGTCTTTCACACTTTTGTAAGTTAGTGTGGGTGGGGTGCCATTCAGCTGCGCTATGAATATAAAGCATTTCATGTTACCGGGTGACATCTCTGCAGGGACAAAAAGGGACCAAAAGTGGCAAAGAATATGTTCAAATCACATGTGTTGCGGCACTCATGCGTTTTCAATCACAAAACGAATAGACCAAATGCTCAGAAAGCCCAGCTGGTCTTCGAGCTTCCTCTGACTTGAAAATGTAAAGGCTTTGGAGCATTTTCCTGCCCATCTTTTCATGCTCTCTGTTAAAATATCTCACATCTGTCCTGTTTCTTCGACCAAAAGTAAGTGGTTCACCATTGCATAAAAGTGGTCAACCCAAAAATGCTAATTGCTATATGGCGTTTCAGTATAAATAGACACAGAAAATGCTGTCAAACCTTATTTTGAAAAGGAGGAAGTGAATATGCATCCTTACTTCTAAGTCCCTCACAAAGTTTTACATTTTGTATATGTTATAAACCATATGGAGAGAAGAAAGGTGAAGACTTTCTATTTTTTGTGAAGAGCAATCTATATAGGACTAGAAAGTTTGATCCGAAGGCAAACAGAGCAAGAGCTAAACTTGTCATTTCATGCATCACTGTATTTCTCCACAGAATCTGGCTCTTTGTGAGGGTCTGCCATGTTTACCGTGATGGCACTCACTCCGATGGCAACCAAAGGAAGTCTTTCCTGTGATGTAAAAGGGCAAGCTCAGACCCTGTGAGAATGTTTAACTCAGACCATTACTTTTTGTTTACGTCTTATTAGCCAGTCTTTTCATTTCAAGCTCTCTTTTGTTTGCTTTGGTGACCAGCACCATGGTTTCTGATCACCTTGACAGGAAATACTGTAGCGGACAGGGAAGTGTGAGGTGTCTTTCCATCATGCGTTCTCTCTCTTACACACAGAGCCATATGTACTAAATTATGATAAACTGGAGTTCTTTCAAGATGGTACAGCCATAGGATGGGCCTGCAGAGCACTGAAAAAAATGGGCTTAAATCGCTTTTGTTTTTTCTTACATTGGGTGTGTAAAGAAGAGCTGGTCCAAAGCAGCCATCTTCCGGTGGTTTTAGGACTCAGAACATATGTGTAATTTGTTTAAATATTTGACACCACAATGACATTAATCCATGATTTAGTTAATAGACATATTAGTTATTTATTAGATAGTTAAATGTCCAAATGTCCAAGTGTCTTTATACTGCACCAGGGATTGCTACTGAACTAAATCCTCCATAGCTTGAAATCAACTGAAGGAGGATCGTGTCCCAAAAGGCAATGATTTATATCCTTGAGGTTAAGGTCATAACTTCTTATAAACAGCATCTGTAAAATGTTTTAGTAGTAGCATTGCAGCAGTGCAAAATGTCTAAAGCTTTGGCTGACGTCCACAGTGTTATCATGACAGAGAATGAAATGCTCTTGCATCCATGTGCCTCTCCCTTGGACTTATAAAGAGCCTCTCCCTAAAGTCCAGCTTTGTTCTTGGACCACAAACTACTGCTTGGGAAAAGCTGAGGTCCATTTGAGCAACCCTCGCTCCCTCCGAGTGTGACATTTGGAATTGGTGTTTCTGCAAAGCAGTTGTCTTCCAGCAGTTGAGCTTGTGATGAGAACCACTAACACGGGCCAGACAGTCTCTTTTTTTCATTATTGCTCATTGCGTGCGTTAATTACATTTAGATCTATTCCCACTGCCATTTTGAGTGGCCTGCTGGGTCTCAATCTTTACATTGATCAGTGCAGACAGAGGAATTTTTTGGTTGTAGCTGTGAGAAAGTGTTTTTTTCCCTTTAGCCTGGAATGTCTTGAAAGCTTTGTAGAAGCTCATGTGTGAACATAGATTTTTGAAGCTGGACATTTATTCTTGAACATATTCAAATAAATATCCAAGAGTCTCTGTGTTCAGTTAGAGGAAAACTGATATGTTAGTGAAACGTCTGTCCAACAAGCATGCCAAAGGCTAAAACAGTAAAAATATACAGAAAAAGCAGAAAAGGCACTGGTAATTTTCTGCTAGGACATTATCTGTTACGTTTATGGACATTTCCTTTAACCCTAAAACAACACAATGCAATGTGTAATTCAGGTAAAACACCTGTGAAAAATCAATACAGAATTTTTTTCTTATTTACACAGTACATTGTGCCCTGTTTTTTCTTAGAGTGACAAAATATACAAATCTTAAACATGTTTTACATTTACAGTACACAGTGTTTTAGTCCTTAGTTCGTTAAAAAGTAAAACCCTGCATTTCTGATACTTTCTCACACAGAAAAATCCTGATGTCTTGTAATTTGTGCTTAATACATTTAATAGCTGTACCTTTAATACATTTCCTCATTAGATTTACTCTCTACAGTTAAAAAATAATGGTGCTTTGTTTCCTTTCCTGTAATTGAATACGTTCTCCAGCCATTGAAGTTGTTTTCAGTCATTTTCCATAAAGGTGTTTTAGAAAGCAACCCTCACTTGTAATTTTGTGGATGTCAAGAGCATAATTGTTCTCTTGTCTTCCACTTGTATCAATAGTGTAGAACTAGAATAGAGAAACAAAATGAATGGCACTGATTCTAAAACATTGAACACATTGAATTCCTTATACAACTTAACACCTGGCTTTCCAAGCTCACCTTTTATCAAACTGGGAACAAATGTGTTATTTCATCTTTTTTGTCAAAAGCACACAAGACACAACCTGACATTTTGTCAGGTGAAAAAACTTTTCTTTCTTTCTTTTTTTTTAACTGTAGTTTATATACTACATTATATTCACTAAAGCCATTCATCCATCACTGTAGAGTTTTTGTCAACACCTTTGAAGCATGCATTTTATTATTTTTAGACCATTATAAACTTATTAACCCTAACTTTATCTTCAGCTTCTACAACTGGGGAACACAGGTGGCCAAACATAATGCCAGCTCAAACTATGAGGTAATCACAGAGAATCCAAGCGGCCTGCTCTTCAAGTGCAAGAACGACAGGAAAATCTTGAATGTTGACCCAGAGGTGAGTATGTTTGATCTCAGCAGACTGGTGAACAGAGAGTGCTGACCTCTCTCAGCTCTCATTTAACATCCATGAGTTAAACACCTGAACTATGTTAAGCTGAGTATTTGTTTAATGAATAACTCAAGACCGAAATACGATTTACAAAGGAACTAGTATCATTTCCAATACTACTCCTTTTCGATGCAGTGCCTAATCAGTTGATTATGGCAGATAATCATGCAGAAATGTTCATGCATTTTCAAGTCTTTTTGAAACCCTTCTGTCGTTATATCAAAAAGCTTCCGTGTGAAGTGGAAAGATAGTATTGTTGCACCTGGGTAGCATTATTGTTCCAATCTCTGGAAATATCCATCAGAGTGGGTTAGAAGGAACCGCGAAATTTGGTCCTGGAACCTGTGCCACTGTTTTTTGCCTGTGTGCCCAGGAGCTATGAGTGCATGCTATTTTGGAAAAGAGGCAACGCTGCAGACTGGCCTCTTTGAACACAAACTCACCCAGGCTGCCTCGTTGAGGGCGAGATGGCAGAGGCGGGTGGCCAAAATGCCAGCTCAAACTATGAGGTAATCACAGAGAATCCAAGCGGCCTGCTCTTCAAGTGCAAGAACGACAGGAAAATCTTGAATGTTGACCCAGAGGTGAGTATGTTTGATCTCAGCAGACAGTGGTGAACAGAGAGTGCTGACTTCTCTCAGCTCTCATTTAACATCCATGAGTTAAACACCTGAACTATGTTAAGCTGAGTATTTGTTTAATGAATAACTCAAGACCGAAATACGATTTACAAAGGAACTAGTATCATTTCCAATACTACTCCTTTTCGATGCAGTGCCTAATCAGTTGATTATGGCAGATAATCATGCAGAAATGTTCATGCATTTTCAAGTCTTTTTGAAACCCTTCTGTCGTTATATCAAAAAGCTTCCGTGTGAAGTGGAAAGATAGTATTGTTGCACCTGGGTAGCATTATTGTTCCAATCTCTGGAAATATCCATCAGAGTGGGTTAGAAGGAACCGCGAAATTTGGTCCTGGAACCTGTGCCACTGTTTTTTGCCTGTGTGCCCAGGAGCTATGAGTGCATGCTATTTTGGAAAAGAGGCAACGCTGCAGACTGGCCTCTTTGAACACAAACTCACCCAGGCTGCCTCGTTGAGGGCGAGATGGCAGAGGCGAGTATTGCCTGTGGTCGAGCACACCCCGACCAGGCCGGCTATTAAAAACGAGGGGAGGCTAAGGAACCCAGACACTGAAACCGCCCGAGCACCCAGAATCCAACCTCAGGCCCCCACCAGGCATGACCTCATTGCCCATGTGGATGCATTCCTTCATACAAACTGGCGGAATTGTGACATATTAAACCCTGAATTTGATTTGTTTGTTTGTTTTATCGCCCCGTTAGATATAGCCAATGTTGTGAACGTTTCAAAATTATAAACCCAAATTCTTCTTCTTTGGGTTATGTTCGCATTTGATGAAAATATGTTGGTTATCCCTCCGAAGTAGCAGTTGGTGGTTTAGTTTGATAACCAGTCCTTATAAATCAACAGCTAATGCATTTCGTTTGCTTTATTTGATTTTTTTGGGAATGTTCAGCATATGTTTGCATTTATCCTTGCTCTAAACAAAATATGTATGTTAGCCCAGACAAAATGTACAGTAAATACATAGAATGAATGTAAACCTAAATCTTCTGACAGTTACCCTTTAATAACAGATCCCAGCTGGCTTAGGATCTTATTTATTCTTGGTGGAGGCACCCTATGGAGTCCATATTTTAAAGTCACACCCAGACTGATGTTTAAACATCAAATCACATTTAAGCTGCATTTATACATGTATTTTTCATCTACTTTAGTAATAGAAATAGAAATGTAACTACATTATTGAATATATTAATTGAATATCATTAAATAAGTAACACAATGTCTGTATAAGATCAGTAGAGTTGACAATATGCAGTGAATAATGTTTGTCTCCTCTAAGTAGAACTTGTATGTACCAGATTTAGACTTTAGCAAAGTAGTTTTCATCCATTATGGGAAAAAAACAGTTATGAAGTACTTTCTTCTGTTGCAATAAATTTGATCTGACATACCAAAAACTATCCAATAATTAAAACTGTTCACATTTTTTAAACACTTCAATCAGTTTAATCCTAATTATTATATCTCTAACCCAACAGGCAACACCTGGCGATAGCTCCATCCGAACTCCTGTCCAATGTGACCTATATGTGCATGTTGTCATTTATGACCACGTCACCAGAAAACCCGCAACCAGTTCCCGTGCACCGCTCTCCAATTAAATGTATTAAAAAGCACTTGGAGCCTCTAATTTCATCTACATTAAAGCAGTTTTAATCTTAAATATTTCTGACTTCATATTGTGCACATCTGGATGCGTAGAATGGCATAGCACTGCATTTTGATCTTTAGGGCCAATAGTCATTTAATAGTGTCTGAATAAAAAATACTGATTTCTTTTATGTCTTGTTATTTTTATTTTTTAATAATCACTGTGGCCATTTTAAAATATTTATGATCTACAATCACACATTTGAGGCACTTAGTGGCATGACTCTCAGAGATTGTCTGATGATGCAGTCACTTACTTGGAAACCTGAGTTTTGTATTGTACTCTTATCTAAAACAACTCCTCTGTTTGTCTGAACAAATCAAAGATAAAGCCCTTTAGAAAGACGGGGGTTCTTTCATGTCCCCGCATGACTGCTTGTAGCTTCATTTTGTCTAAAAGCTGCCAAACACTCCATGAAATGGACAACGACACCCATTCCACATGATTTCAGATCATGAGATACTGCAGAGAGTTCCGGAATTAGATATCCATCAGTCAATAATTTTGTCTTTGCGAGTTTACAAAAAGGAGTCAGCAAGATATTGCTATGGTGGTGGCTCATGGTGGCCATCATGGTACTTGAATGGTTCCAGTTCACTCTAGTTTTTGGCCAAATTCTGGATAAAGGGCTAATTAACAAATAGAAACATCACACTACGGAAGTTAAACAAATGGCAAAGAGAACAGCTTTAATCCACGCTAGACTGAATATGCAAACACACAGTCGCTGAAACAAACAGTGACTGAATCCATACAAATTTACTGCTTAGATTTCTTAGTTTGTTTTTGTGTTAGTAATACATTACCATTCAAATGTTTGGGGCCAGTAAGATGTTTTTGAAAGAAGTCTCTAATGCTGTCCAAGGCTGTATTTATTTACACCAAATACAGTAAAAACAGTAACACTGAAATATTATTACATTTTAAAATAAATTTTAGAATGCGATTTATTCCTGTGATGGCAAAGCTGAATTTTCAGAAGCCATTACTCCAATCTTTAATGTCACATGATCTTTCAGAACTCATTCTAATATGGTGATTTGCTGCTTTGGCATTTTTATTTTCACAGTTGAGTGTTTTGTTATGTTTTGTTTGATGATGAAAAAAAGTAAAAAAAAATAAAAATAAAAAAAAAGAACAGCACTTATTTGAATAAAAATCTTTTGTAACATTCTAAATGTCTATACTGTGACTTTCAATTTAATGCACAATTGCTGAAAAAAAAACGTACCGACCTTAAACCTTTGTATATTAGTGTATATATTTATAACAATATATTGTTAGTATCTTTATTAATAACTAATTCATTTTGCAGTTCAGGGAGTTAACTCAGGACGTGTTTTTTTTTTATAAATAAATAAATAAAATAATGATATATGATTATACTAATAACACGCTCATAGTCTCCCACATATCTGCAATACAAAATATTACAATCAATCTGACAGAAGAAAAATTGTATATAGCTACATAAAGTTTCTGTTTAATCACCAGGATGAAGGCTGGAGAAGTGGGTGGTGATTCACCCACATTCATAACTGTTTAACTTAACAGGCCACAGTCCTTATTCATGTGGTGGAGTGGAAGTGTGATGAAACTGCCCAGTCCAGTCCCTCACAACGACACAGCTCATTCAAACACCTACAAATCAACATAGCAGATGTGCTTGTGAAAATCTGGGTTCTTATCCTAAAGTGGACTTCGAGAGTTTGGTGGGAAATAAAACATGATAAATATAGGTTACTGAGGCAGGCCACATATTTTCTCACTACAGCAATTACACCTCGAGTACAGATCTGACAAAACCATGTCTTGAAAATATGTCCACTGGCATCAGATGTCTGGGGTGGGAGTCAATCACTTCCTCCTCAATGATCCTGAAAGCGAGACCGTGACAGAGGATATTGAAGCCGTGCACTAGTGTGCGGAGGGGACGCGCGGTGCAGCATCCGGATCAGACTCCGCTGTGCAGGATGTGTCTGCTCATCGCCATTGAGCTCAGCTAAATGGGACAGAGAGCCTTTAATGCTCCCCATAAGCCATGTCATTCAGCGCGTCAGCCCAGACACACAAGCTTTGCTGAGAGACGTTTCACGGATCTCACTGTCGAGCATTACAACACAGATCCACATGATTCATAGAGACAGCTGAGAGCGTGCATAGTGTACGCCGAAGACGTAAACGTTTGTTTTGATGCCCCAAACGTGCCCTAAGACGATAAAGAAGGTATTTTCCACGTCGTGTTGCTATTTTCAGTGTGGTAGCCTATATATCGCAAAAAAAGTTACTCCTCTATTATTCTTTCTTTTTGTCACGTAAACTTTAATCACGCATTCGAGCTCTTTGTAAAAAAAGAGTTATTAAACTAATCGAATCTTTTCTGTAAATCACTTCATAAGGATCACAAAAACGGTCTAAACGATTCGTTCTTGAATTGGACTGAATAAATAAGAACGGTTCCCTAGCCGAGTCGGTCAAAGTGGATCTTTTGAACAAGTCCGACTCGCAGTTGACAACCGAATCATTGAACCGAGAACCTTGTATTGACCAATGGTGTGAATAGCCTACTACTACGACTACTTCATTATCTAAATATCAAAATTAAAATATGTTGTAGCCTATAGACGTTTAGAATTGATTGTATGACAGTTTTATTGATGGGCATTTGAAACAGAGTTATTAAACGCACAAAACTATTTCAACCAAGTGATGTGAATGAACTTTAGTAGAGTTTAGTGTAAATGCAAATTACATGTATAGTTGCCAAGTGGATTTATGAGCTGAATCATAACTTCAACAATGTGAGCAGTGCTTATAATAAACGTTCTTAAAACTAGTACAAAGGGAGGGATGTTAGGGAACGCGTGGTGACGTAACAGCACAGTCTGTTCAGTGAACCGGTTATTTGAAACGAACCGTTCAAAAGAACCGATTCGCGGAAATCAGTCGGACTCCCAACACTGTCCGACTGCTCCCATAAGCCCCATATATTACTAGCGCAACAAGCTTTACCTTCAATGAACGCAGGGAAGAGGCGCGATTGGCTGAGAACAGCATCGCTCAGACACAAAACCGAGGATCAAGCCTGACCATCAGGACTACAGCAGATCAAACTCACACGGACATCCTCGCACATTTTGCACAGGGACTGTGATATCTGCTGCAGGAACGTTGATCTTTGGAAACTTGCATTTGGACTATTTTGAGTACAACAAGGTGACATCTTGTTTAAATTTCCCCCTTTTTTTTCTCGCTGTCTTTGCCTTATTTTGGGGGTCCATGTGATGCTCTCCCTCTCAAGAGACAAGAGTTTGGAAACGCATTCAGCACTGATATATTACACCTAGATCAGCTTCAACAGTCCCGTACCTCCAGCATGGATCGCTGTCAACGACTGTTTATCCTCCTGTTGGGATGGGGTTATCTTTGCTGTGGATACTGTGCTGTGCTTAAACCACCCTTCATGGGTTTCTCAAAAGACGTGCAAATTAGACAAAAAGTGGAGGCGCAAGATAAGCAACATGCAAAGAAAAGCGAGCAGGACACGCTGTCAGAACACATGCAGATGCTCTACGCCAAATACACCAGTGCGGGATTCCCTCTCAAAGATGGGAACACTGTCCGCAGCTTCAAAGGGCATTTGGGTAGGTGTTAAATTCATTTCATATTAAATGACTAAATGAAGTAGGCTAATGGAGTTAATACCACCTCACTTTTTCTCTTAGCCTAATTTGGTTAAAGTGTTGGTGTGTTTATTCATTTTGAGCTTGATCTCTTAAAGGGAAAGTTCACCCAACAATGAAAATCTCTCATTTACTCACCTTATTGCTTTGATCAAAATTTACTTTTCCCCAAAAAACGCTAAAAGAGCTTGATGCGTGACAGCATGTTTACATTCACTTTAAAATGCATCTTTTTTCCATATATGAAAATGACAGGCTGTCAGTCAGTCCATAACTTCTCCTGTATATATAACTAATAACGGCTTAAAGTAACTCTGTAACAGCTTGTGTTGCAGTTGGTGCAATTACACCTGTTGATTTGCGTGAGACAGCACCTCGAGGTGAATAGCTTATCATATAGCGTTTCATAAATCTTTTTAGACGTTAGTTTTAAGGCTTTAAAACGGATGTTATTAGATGTCGATAAACGTAATGAGCCAACATCGGAGGTGTTGCTCGTTGATTGTAAAACTATTGTAAAACGAGTCTTGATGTTTTGCAAGTGGATTCAACGATTTTGATACTGTTCTGTTGGTTTTTAAATAAAATTTACTTTTACTATACTTTTTCTAAATTACTTTTATAACTTTTCGCTCGTGCTGAGAAGTGCGCTACTTTGCTCACGCTGAGGCGCTCGTATGATAGTCACACTGCGCCAGTGTTGCCAGATCTCTCATCAAAACAAGCTCGAATCGAGCGGCTTTCCACACCACAATAGCATTGTGAAATAATGAAAATAACCTAGCAATCTAAATCACGGAATAAATCTTGTTTGTGCACATTTACGGATAACTAAATGGTGAAGGATTATTAATGACATTATGTAGAGTGCAACTTAGGTTTTAGCGATTGTTCGTACATAGTTCGAAAAAATCCACCCAAAAGCGCAACACGCGAATTTCCACATTTATGAGAGTCTGAAAAAATAACAAGCCCACAGTTTCTTTTGACTAGTGGACATGACAGTCCTGCACTCATACCGCCCCCTAGTGTTCAGTTCTGGTCTTAATACGCTTGTCATAAGACTTGATTTCGAACTCATCTTTATTAAAACTCGGTGGTCATATGTCAATGACAAATCCACAGACAAAGTTTGTCTTCTGAAATATGAGTTTCAGATGAAGAGTAATAGTAATGCAATGCTTTGAATTGTTTGCTTGCTTTTTCTTATTAGGGACCATCAATAATAAGCAGTTACAGATCTTCAACCTCACTTCCCTCACTAAGTCTGAGGACGTTCTCTCAGCAACGCTGCACTACTACATTGGCGACCTGCAGAACAGCAGCCACAGATGCACAAGGCACAAAAGTTGCGCTCACCATAACCTCAGAAGACAAGGTCATATTCACCTTGATGTCTGGAGCTTCAGCTTTGTGGATAACACCACCAGAACAATCGGCCATTTCTCCATTAACATCTCCACAATGTACCGGGACTTCATATCATGGCAGTGGAAAGACATTACTCGTGTAGTCAACCAAGCCAAGCGACACGACCAGCTTCTCATAGGCATTGACATTGACTCAAAAGGACATCATCCTTGGAAGAAACTCTTGTCAGATAGGTCTCCTTACATTCTGGTCTACGCAAATGACTCGGCTATCTCAGAGCCTGAGAGTGTCGTGTCCACCCTGCAGAGACACAAAAGCAGACTGGTGCCTAATCTTCATATGCTCGAAATACATAATCGCAGTGCCTCCTCACAACATCGGACCAAGCGGTCCGCCAACATCTTGCTGCCGCTACAGAACAATGAGCTTCCAGGCCCAGAGTACCCTTATGAGATACCTACATGGGATGAGACCAGCCCTTATGATCCAGTGGAGAGTAAACCAGTCAAGCGCCCTCGCAAGAAGCCTCGCAAGAATCCACGGCTCAAGAACCCTCTCCTGCAGTTCGATGAGCAGACCATTAAGAAAGCACGTAAGAAGCAGTGGAACGAGCCGAAGAACTGTGCTCGCAGATATTTAAAGGTTGACTTTGCAGATATCGGCTGGAGCGAGTGGATTATCTCCCCCAAGTCTTTTGATGCATACTACTGCTCGGGGTCATGTCAGTTCCCCATGCCAAAGGTACATTGTTTAATTATGGTTCCACACATTTTTTGTAGAAAGTTAGCTGGATGAGTTTTAAAATGAAGCACCCATTTAGTTGACTAACGCAACTCTAATTTGTTGTGAGACAATCTACTTGAGAAGTGAATAAGCAAAGCAGCGGGAAAAGGACAGAGGCAGGCATGAAGACAAGTGATTTATAAGCACCACCTAGTGGCAGTCAGGAGAACAGCTGTAAATCATTCAGCTGACACTGTGGGCAGCACAGCAGTTCATTAAACTTCCATTATCACACCATTTGTCATTCTTCATAACAAAACCTTCCCATTGCCACTTTGAGATGTTGCTACCAATGGATTTAAAGAAACACAAAGTCTAATTTACTTCAGTAATGTGGCAGTTTACTGAAGTTTATGTTTATGTAGTAAAGCTGATTATACAAAACCAAGATTCATTTGTTTCATATACTAAAATGTATGTGGATAAACCCCATACCATCCCTTCAGATAAGAAAAGATAAGAATTGATTTGATCTTGTTTTAGCAAATTAGGGATGCACAATGTATCAGTACCATATCAGATAAATTAGATATTAAAGTTTTAATTATCAGTGTCAGTGGATGTTTAATAGTACATGCCCTTTTTTCTGATTAACATTCACTTAAAGTTAATCTTTAAAAAGCCTAATAATATAATAAGACTGTTAAATGTCATCTTTAGCAAATCTCAAAACAATTATCCATTTATTTATCATATCATATTATAATGGCTAAATTCACTTTTAGCTTTAAAAATTGTAGATTTTTAGTGTTTTATAACTAATTGATTTAGATAAAATAGTATAGCATTTTATTATCTACAATTTATTGGTTATTGGCCAGAATTGTAACATTGGTGCATTACCAATGTTTTTTTATAGTTTATTTTTTAGTTTGTTTTAGTTATTTTGTTATATTCTTTTGTCTTTTTTTTATTTGCATTCATTTTATTTAAAAATGTATTTATAGTTTTAGTAATTTTAGTACTTATTTTCAGTTGCTTGCAAAAGCACCAACATTTCTCATTTTCATTAAGTTTATGTTTTTTCTACTATTTACATTTTATTTCATTTCATCTTTATTTATTTGAGCTATTTTTAATATGGCTTTTTTTATCAGGCTTGCTTTGCTCTTCAAATGATTCTGAGCAAGTTTCTTTTCACATACATTGGAACATGGCTGGAATTGCATGAATCCATGAATCCACAATGTTTTACTTCTTTTTCACCCTTTACTGTTGTAGTGCTATTGACTGGTTTATCAAAAACAAACTGTACTGTCCTAAACCCAGTAACAGGTTCTGAAAAATGTCTAACCTCTTGCACTTTTGACCTCCTCCAGTCTTTGAAACCTTCAAACCACGCCACCATTCAGAGCATCGTGCGGGCGGTGGGGGTGGTCCCGGGCATCCCAGAGCCCTGCTGTGTACCAGAGAAGATGTCTTCCCTCAGCATCCTCTTCTTTGATGAAGACAAGAACGTGGTCCTCAAGGTCTACCCCAATATGACAGTGGACTCCTGTGCCTGTCGGTAAACGCTTCGGTCTCTTTCACAGCCTCCCTCCCTTAAACCGATTCCCAATTTTTGCACTGGAAGAAAGACTGAAGATGTTCGTTTCATAACCCTTGAAGAACTATCTCCAGCTTTAAGGATTGTGAAGAGCAAAGTGCTTTTCCATTAGGAATTCATTACTGTTAGCAGGAGGCTTCATGCATCACTAGAGATATGAGCATATGAAGAGACTGTCTGTCTGCGTTTGACCAGGAAGTTCTCATGTTTCTATAACCTCAGCAGTTAAGCATACAGGGGACAAACATTTGCTGTCATCCATCATGTTTCTGTACAGTTTGTACGATCTGTCATTATTATAGCTATATTTTTGCTACAGAGGCATTGATTGACTCTCATTGTTCATATTCTATGGCTGCTATACCAAGGTAGACTTTACTCCAGAGCCCAAATGTGCTGAAAAGAGGACTTTTGGAAAAAAAGAAAAGAAATCTCAAGTTGTCAACTCATCTTAAGTTGTCAAAAAAAAAAAAAGATTTCTATTAAAATGATTACCTATACAAGTTACATATTCAGTTTTCCACATTAAGCTTAAAACAGTGTTTAATTTCTGGGTGACTCTGTATTGAATGTCTTTAATCTTCAGAAAATATATATATTTATTTTCTCCAAAAATGTGCATTGTTAAGAGCTTACATATAATAGTATTACATCACATTTTGTAAACATAATTTTGTTTAGTCAGGCTTTTTTTACTTGCAATTGTAAATATGTTCAATCATGTTTCCATCTGGCCTACTAATACAAGTTGAATCCTCACATTTAGCCAAATTCATAATGTATATGCACGCGTTCTGTTTCAGTTTTGTTCACGTGAAAAACGTTTCTGCTGTTCCTCTGAAAACTGCAAATAGATTTCAAAATGAGAAATGGTTCAGATGATATGTTCAGGAAGATTATGTAGATTATATATTAAGCCTTTGTCTCTTTAACATAACAACGCCTATATAAAGTGCCTTAACACATTAAAAAGATTAATCATACATAAAAATATTCTTCTAGAATATTTATATTTCACAAAGATGAGTGTAACTTATGTAATGTTTTATTTTGGCAGAACATTTTTAGTCTACCAGTTTATTTGTTCCAATAATGATATCTGTTCTGTTCTGTAATGATACATTTTGTTCTGTTTTTACTTTGAAATTAGCATAGAACTAAAGCAATGACATATCGTAAGCTGCATGTTCATAAACGGCGTGCATCCAAGTTGGAGTTTTTTGTTGATGTAAATTCAACCTATGGACAACAGAGAAATGTACACATATATGTAAAAGTGGGCTATTATCTTAATATATAACACATACATCAAGAAACACTATGTAAAGCACTCCTTTAGGATTTGTGTAATATATTTTTTGGAAGGCTTCCACCACACTGTGCGTTTTGTAAATGTTATGATGTTGGTGAAAGGATGTGCTTTGTATTATAAGCTTCATAAGAAATTATATTTGTATATGGAAATGACCTTTAAAAGCATTTATTTATTTTCTGTATGATGCCTTCTGTATCTTCATTTTGTGAAGCACAGAGGGGCTTCTTTAAATATTCATGGAGCTTTGCTGCACAAAGGTCAGACAGGGGTGCAAAAGGAAGCAATCACAGAATGCTTATTTTTGTAACACATCTCCTTAGTTGAAAGAAGCCCTTTTGGCAGACCATTCAAAGAAAACTCAATAAAGTTTTAAGAATTATGTAGCCACGTGTTTATCTGTCATGTATTGAAGGACTCAGCCCTCCGGCCAGCACAACTTTACTGAATATTGATTGCATTGTTATGCAATCAAAATTATGTTGAGACTGTTGCATCATGGAACATGATGTAAATGGCTTAATGGGTCAATGAGGACTGGAAAGTTTCCACACAAACATCAAACTCCATTATTTAATAGATATTCTCATTTACAAATCACTAGTGTGCACTGATGACTGAACTTAAAATGTGCTGGGAACAAAATTGTACATTTCAGCTGACATTTTTATTTACAATTACTGCAAAGTAGCTTGTAGAATGACTAAACAAAATCTAAATCCTCACACTAAAAATGAAACATTTATCCTATTCACAAGGATAAAATAAGCAAGCGCCAAGCATTACATCAACACAAACATATTTGGCTCCGCTGCAGAGGTTACAGTCAGCTGAAGTACTTGAACTCTAGGAAAAGTCACTAAAAATACTATTCACATATGTCTGCTTGAATTGCTAACCTTTTTTAACCTTTGAAACTTCATCAGTGGCATTCACAGTCACAGGTGGTTATTACCTTCAGGAGCTCAAATATGTGACATCACCAGGAACATCTCACCTTCTTGACAAACCACTAACCCTTCTGCACTTCTAAAGGTAAATATTACCAATGGTTTCGCACCATCCTCTATGATGCCCCGGCTACATCATTCTCACAGACTGATCCTGCTCTGACATCTCAGTGGTACAGTTTCAGTCAAATACAGCAATGTTTATCATCACAATAATATATCTGTATATATCTGAACACGGTGAAACAATTCCCTTCTTATGTCTGTCCTCCTCTGCTGTGCCTCCCACAGCACTAACAGCAGCCTCCGGTCAAGGAGTCCATTGTTGCGGCACATACACTGCTTCTGTTGGCTTAATGGTCTGAGGTTCCTTGGAAGAAAGGCTGGCATGTTGGAGAAGAGTTTTGTTTAACTCACACATGGGTGCACTGAGGGGTCAGTTAGAAGTCTGTGTCCCAACCCGACATTTCATCTGGAGGGATTTCTTCTTCAGGAGGATAACTGTCAAAGTAACTGTGGTCAGTGGGTCCCTTCACCTGGAGGAAAACAAAGAAAAAGAGAAAACAAGATAATATTCTGATACATTACTGTTTAAAAGTGTCAGTAATATTTTTTTTTTTTCAGCAAAGATGTATTAAACTGACCAAAAGCGACAAGTAAGACTTTTACATTGTTACAAAAAAGTATATAAATGCTCAAAAAATTGCTGTTCTTTGAAACTTTCTATTCATTAAAGAATCCTGAATAAGAGTTTCCACAAAAATATTAAGCATTACAACTCTATTCGACAATAATACTTTTTTTGAGCAAATCGGCATTTTAGAATGATTTCTGAAGGATCATGTGACGCTGAAGACTGAAGTAATGGCTGCTGAAAATTCAGTTTGGCCATCACAAGAATAAATTACATTTTAAAATGATTTTAAATTGTAATAATTTCACAATATTACTGTTTTTGATGAAATAATTGCAGCCTTGGTGATTGTAAAATAAAAAATATATACATATATTATTATATTCGGTATTATATATGTCATTTTATGACACATTCCTATAACATAAACTCTGTCCAGGTAATGTAGGTGTGTTTTACCTCTCTTTTAAGTGGTGATATCAGACTTCTGGATTTCAGACCACTCCAGCTAAATCCTGTAAACCATCTAAACACCAAAAATCACCATTGTCAAATTTATGTACTGTAGGTGATTATTATTACAGTGTTTATTGATGCCCAGCTTTCAGAATGTTAAATGCAAGTGTAATGTTTCCTAACATGATGGAAACTTGTTTAAACCATCCTCAGAGTGACTCGGTGGAACAATAAATCAAGAGATCTTGGGTTATTTGAGCTGCCATCATTGTGAAAAACCAAGCATACTGTTGTTTTTAAAATGCTCTGACTAATATTTTGTTCATATGTACGAGATGAGTACTTCAAATAACTTTTGAGGACATTCTTTAGTCAAACAGCACCAGAATGTGACTGTTGTACTCTCACCTGTGTTTTTTAATATCAGTTATTCCATTCTTCAAATTCCCCAGTCGCTCTGAAGGGTTTTGTCTTCATGAAAAAAAAAGAGGACAGAAAAATCATATTATGATTTATAGCAGTGGGACCTGAACAGGTTCAGAAAACATGTAAAAGACATTCAAAAGGATCCATGATCATACCTGCACAGCTTTCGAATAAGGTCACCGGGCCTCTTGGTGATCTTTTTAGGGAAGTCCATCTTCTCCATTCCTTTCAGAATGAATGTGTATATAATCATCTGATCTGAGCCAGTAAAGGGGGGGCTTCAGGAACAATCAGATCAAATATGTTTCAATATGATACTCAGAACCAGTGTTAATTTTGACAGCAAATTTTGATTTAGTTTTAGTCATCGTTTTTTACTAAAATGCCATTTAGTTTTAGTCATCTGAATTGTTTTTAGTTTTAGTCTAGTTTTAGTCTACTAAATATCATAAGATTTTAGTCGACTAAATCTACAGTAAATTTAGTCGGCTAAAATCTAATGGGTTTAGTTACAGTGCATTTATTAAGCATTTCTCAAAAATTTCCAAACTCATTATATAGGTTTGATATTAAGGTTTTATCATGATAGACACCAATTTAACTGCGGTGACACACAACATGACTTTATGTTAAAATTAAATAAAACCACTTCTCATAAAGAACAAGAACATGGTCTTATATAGGCTAATTATGCATTCTTTATAGCAACTTGTTAACCATGTTCTTCATTCTTTCAAGCAGACATATTTATTTCCATAAATAAATTTAGAATAATCTTTAGGGCTACTAAAGTTTTGCAGTCAAGAGCAGTGCGTGATTTTCTGTCTTTCTTTTGTTGCTTGATTAACACCAATGACTCGGACAATAGCAACTAAATTAGGCTGCTATCCCTTTAAAACCGAATGCACAGCTGCAATGAATGCAATGTACTGATACACGTTCATGTGTGTATGTGTGTGTGTGTGTGTGTGCGCGCACGCGCGCGTGTGTGTGTGAGAGAGAGAGAGAGACAGGGTCACTCACAGTGGAGTCAGCTGTCTTAACCGTGGCTTGTGTACTGCAAACACGTCTTTCTTTTGTTGCTTGATTAACATCAATGACTCGGACAATAGCAACTAAATTAGACTGCTGTCCCTTTAAAACCGAATGCACGGCTGCAATGGATGCAATGTACTGATACACGTTCTCCCTACTGTTTACGTTCACTTAAGACGTAATCAACTGTGTTTACGTGAATACTCATCAAAACGGACAATTCGACATCATTTTGTGTGTAATTCTCCGTTCATGCGATGCGAAAGAGTACTCGCGCTCTGTGAGACGCGTTTTCTGTGTGTACGCTTCAGTGTCTGCGCTCAGAAAACCGGACCGAATTGAGTTCTCTCTTGCGTCGTCAGATTTATCCATATGTCTGTTCTTCTCTTACTCCCACATATTGACATTTTTGAATGTCAATGAATGTCTTTCCCGCCGGTTCATATGTACGCATCTAACCTCCGAACCACGCAGCAGATTCGTTCTGAATGAATCTCTTACCAAATCGTCCCTCCCTAACATTTTCGTCTCGTTTTTATTCGTTGACGAAAATGTCAATAGATTTACGTCATAGTTTTTGTCATTCAAAAAGAGTTTTAGGTTGTTATCGTCTAGTCGTCGGTGAAAAAAATGTTGTTGACGAATAACACTGCTCAGAACAAGTCTTTCGTATGCGTATGTATTAAGAAATGGCTTCCACAACACAGGGTTTATGACAAGAACATGAAAACGTAAGCTGATGCAAACCTTCCTGTGAGAAGTTCAAAGACCAGGATTCCAAGAGACCAGAAGTCCACACTGAGACCGTGACCTTTACTGAGAATGATCTCAGGCGCAACATACTCTGGAGTCCCACAGAACGTCCAGGTCCTCTGGCCACACTTGAGCTTCTTAGCAAACCCAAAATCCACCTGAGAAAAGATCCTTGGAATTTATATGGCTGCACTGAGTTTACTGAGTGAGGTTTGCTGACGTAGCAGAGGAGCTTACCAGCTTGACGTATCCATCTGTGTCCAGCATGAGATTCTCAGGCTTCAGGTCTCTGTATATGATGCCATTGTTGTGTAGGTAGTCAAAGGCCTCTGTTACGCAGCCCACACAGAACTTGGCAGTGTATTCATCAAAACTCCCTCTGTATTAAAACAGAGACACGTTTAGCTTATGCATTAAACCACTGGACACTGACCACATGAAATGGAGCTAACCTGTCTCTAAGAAGACTCCAGATCTCTCCACCCAAACATGCCTCCAACAGCATGTACACATACTTGTTGTCTTTGAAAGTGCAGTACATTCTAAGTGAAAAATGTAGAGATTAGATCAAAACATTCACTGCCACTGGCTTTTCTCTTATTTGGTTACGATCCTTCTCTCTTAATTTGATTATATGAACACTACGGGGATTTGTGAGTGTGTCTTTAAAAGCAACAGTGAACTTCAATTATTATTTTTAAGATGTTCCAATATTTCCTAAAACTCACAAGACTAAACAGGCATTACTAAAACTAGATGAACATACTTCGCAATGAAAGGAGAGTTTGTCTCAAGCAAGATCCTCCTCTCGGAGTAAATGTGTTCTTCCTGTCTGTTATCCACGATGTGCCGTTTCTTGATGCATTTCAGAGCAAACGTCACATTCTCATTCTTCACTTTCACCTAGAGCAAAACTGGCGTCATTATTGCTCATATCATTCCCTCGCTTCATGGAAATGGTTTTTGTTGGAATGTTTAAAATGATGAAGAGGAAGTGTGATTATTGACAAGAAGCTTCTAACCAGTTCAACTCTGCCAAAGCCTCCAACTCCCAGTGTGGCAATAACCTCGAGGCAGCTGAAGGGTATAGTGGATGCAAAGTTGCCCTCTCTCTCTTTCAGCTCTATCATATCATGTGACACTGGGGTGGTGGGAGGAGTGCAGCTTCCTGACCTCCTGAAAGAATTTAATTGAATATAATTAAATGAGCAAACTTGTGACAATGACCATTGTTCTGCTGATAAAGTAATTTGAAGTGGTCTCAGATGTTTGGACCCCACTGTATGAATAAATAGGTGGACTGGGGATTCAAATACTTAAATCCAAAAAGTAAAATGTGCATATGTACATGTTATTAATTATATGAGTTATATTCTGTCAATTGGAGATTGGTGGCAAATCTCAGCCTTTAGGCTATACTCACTTGAAAACACTGTTTGACAGCACAATGGAGAGGCAAAAAGTCACGAAGATGATATTATCACTGTTTAAATGAAAAGAAACAGCTAGTACTTACTTAGCATTTCTCTTCTTATCGTCCCGTGCTAAATTCTCCACATAGCTCTGGAGGTACTTTTTAAGCTCATCAAAAGTCCCAACAGTCTGAGTGAAGGTTCTAAGAAAAGGCCGCTGTTACTGTCAGCGAGTACAAAAAATCATAAGCAACTCTATTATGATCTTGAAATGGGAACTCACTCTCGATCAATGACAAGGCATTCCACACCATCCTCATCTGCGATTATATTCGCAGATCTGACATCATCGCTGTGGTTTGACAAAGCACACATTAAGTGCATTAGAAACAAACTGAGCTAAAAATGTCTCCTAAAATGACAGTTCTGTGGATTTGATTGTAATAATATTCTGTTAAGTCAAATACACGTCGACAAGACAAAGTTGCTCTCTGTTACTGCAGTAATACAAAAAGTCCTCATACGCCAAAAGGTTACTGAAACAGGATTAAAGTGGGGAAATGAGAATTGAGCTGGGGATTGAAGACGGACAGCACCTGATGAGGGCCTTCTCTCCGAAATAATCCCCTTTCCCCAAGGTGTTGATGATCTGAGGCTCTTCATGATCCTGTGTGCTCTGTGTGACTTTAATCTGGGCAACACAGAAAGACAGAGGTTACGTTTCAAACCAGTTTAAGAGAACGAATGAAAACGTTATGATCTGTATTTTGGATTTATGGTCCAAATCTATTTTTAATTATATAGATTTCATGTGTGTTGAGATGATGCATCACATATGTAATCAACAATAATGACACTGAAGAAATGGAGTTAGTTCGCTGAATTTTGATTCATTCTCAATCCTGTAAAATGATACAGAAAACCATGATGACCTTCTTGACCTTTCTGATAGCCAGTTTTTGGTGGCTGGCACTAATGGCCTAATTCCCAACACGCTCTCGGACATGGTGGCGACGGGCTGACGAGAACCATCATTTCCTGTAATTAAATTCTCTCCCCCTCAGTAAAACAACCCCCCCCCC
>NW_015635305.1:453806-465827 GCF_001515625.1 Sinocyclocheilus rhinocerous
ATTTTGAGCAACAGCGAATCAGAAACCAACAGGGGATCCAAGCCTGACTAGCTCATGCTAAACAGTTCCTGTTGCTTCCCAGTGGAGAGTCCTGTCTCTTAACCCCTTCAGTGTCGAATTACTGATTTATCTGAAAGCGTTCGACCTCCCACAGACACAGATCAGCATCTGCAGTGAAGTCCATGAGGGTTAGTGGAGTGGAAAAATGGTGCCTCGAGTGGGTTAAATCACTTTTTGTTTTTGTTTTTTTTGGTGGTATATAGCATAACCTCTATACCGGGCAGTAATAAATACTTCAGAAATGTACCTGTTGTATTCAGTGGGCTTGATAAAGGGCTATTCACTATATTATTACTAAAAGTTTCTGGGAAGGACGAAATCAATAATGATCATACTGAAAAGGCACATCAACCTCCATCTTAAATGTGTTTGTATTTCATTTTAAGCAACCCCATGGAATGAGAAACAATTCAGTGTTAAGCATAATACACTAATGCAATAAATGCACAGAACCAAATTGATGATAATATATTGCAAATTACCTTTCCGTTGGCAATTATGTAAAAGGTGTTTCCTTCTTCTCCCTCCCGGATGATGTAGTCTCCTTTATTATAATACTCCTGATCAGGAAACACAAGACAAAACTCATTTAGCTATTGATTTTACCATCAAGCCAGTGCTGTCATATTCCCGGAGAGATCCCCCCAGGGAGACAACAGGAAGGCGGCCATGTCTGCTTCTACAGTGATATAAGTAGATATGCCTCCTACATTTACTGCTTACGTACTTGTCAAACTTACTAAAATGTGTTTTCACTTTAGCAGTTAGCAGTTAGAAATTGTATTGGTGACATTAAGGTAACACTTCACTAACAGTTCAACTTCTTTATAATAAATAACAATAACTGTTGCATTAAACTGAATAACTGAACTGATCAATGAACTGGTATCCCTCCAATTCAAAAGGAGACCAAGAATGCTTTCAAGTGATTTGCAAAAATGAAGTTCTATTTACAGTGGAATGGAATGATTCGAATGACATTGAAACCTGAGTTCCAAACGTAATCATTTAACCATTCTAGAACATTGTCCGTCAGAGACATTCCAAGGCATTCATTTCTCTGGTCCATGTTCTCAAGTGATCTCCATCCCCAACTGTCTTTCTGACAGAGCTCTGCTGTTTCATTAGAGAAGCTCTCTAGGCATGCCACACTCCTCTGAGGGTCTCAAAACATTTGTCTGCTCCTAGCGTCCCGTCTGCATTCCATTCCCCACTGTTTAATGATAGAGTTCCACATTATCTGCATGTTTCAGTCCAAAACATCTGGGCCACTATTGGGTTGCATTGCTTCCTTACCCCTAGAGAGGGGAATATAATCAACTCCATCGGAGTGATTGAATAACGACATTCTCCCATTCGACCCCAGGGGCCGACAATCGAGAAGAATGTCCTTGATGTTTTTTCAGCATGGAAGAACACGAGGAGACTTATTTGACATTGAGTTGACAAAGCCCACACTCTTTTAGAAAAACTCACTTTGGCCCCTCATGGTGAAATGGAATAAACCAGTCAGCAGCCTGTACGGGCTGCTACAAACATCTTTAACAAATCACTCGTCCCCTCACTTGGAGTGAACACTTCGCTCAGCCTTAGTCAAATAAGTATGGTAACAATATACTGGGCCAGAGTGAAGAAAGATGTAATATCAACAATGTTTTGTCCCTTTGGATCTAGACATTTGAAAACAAGTATTTACTACAGATGGATATATTGGATCTGAGAGTACTGGTTATTTTTCTTTTTTATTATTTTTAATGCTAAAAAGTTTTACTTACCACCTCTAAGCAGTCCACAATCTTAGTTAGCTTGTCCCCAGGTAGACTGGCAAGAAGTGAAACACTAAAAAATCAATTAATAAATAAAATAAAATAAAATGTTAGAACAGTTGCAAGATCATTTGATTTTCTAAATATAACTTTTGCCATTTTTGTCTATTATGCATTTAACTCAACATTAAATCAGTCCAGTGTTCATCTGTTATAAAATGCATTGGTTTATTTATATATATATTTTTTTATTTTGATCTATGTCTGTCATATGGCTAAACTAATACAAGCAATTTAAGACTTCCCCTTCGACTCGGAATGAAGTGATGGTTATGGAGAACATTTGTGTTTATTTAATCTTATATAAGATTATATAAGATAAGATCTCTCAATCTTTTCTTATTAGAATGTCTTCAAGAGCCCTCAAATTGAATTATTGCATTTTCCTCCTTTCATGTTTGCTATTTAAACTGATAATTATATAAGCAAGGTCACAGAGGTCACTTCAACCAGTGACTTTCATTATCAATAGCATGGCTAATGCCACCCAAAAATATCCTAGCGTTGTTTGATCTCCACAACGTTTCTTGCAAAAAACACTCTTTGGTGTTTTCTGGTCCAGCTAATGCTTGGCTACACATTATGTGGTAGGACACCACAGTAAACAGCGGGAGGGATAAGCAGTTTGGATTACCTCCTCAGGAAGTTGCGGTATTGCTCGTGTCGAGCCTCGGCAGTCATCCGCATGATGTTGTGAAAGACTTCTCGATCGAGGGCCCATGTCTTCACATTGCTGGCAGCTGCGATCATAACAAAACCGCAGGTAAGGGAAATACAAGAAGCTTCCTCGTTCCTCGCTGAGTGGCGTCCATTTAAACTTCAGTGGTTCAGTAACCAAGAAACAACAGCTGCTTCCAGTAGGGTCATTAGGAAGTGATTAAATTTTATCGTAGAGGAAGAAAACGTCTTAATAGATTTTGAGTATCAACTACTCTTAACGGTCACATTAAGAATTAACCACTGAAATATAATGACTTATATTTTAACATTACTGGTAAAAATCATGTTTTACCACACATCTGTGTTTTTTTAGGAGTGGGAATAAAAGATATTTATGAACAGGCATTTGACATCCGGCCACGCGAACAAACAAACAAACAAAATTACTGCCAAACCAATAAGATTAAGACTACAAGACAACACAATGTTGTTTTAGTTCTCGCTGGTGTTTATTTGATAGCCTGTGGCTACATGAGGCCAATCCATGGTCACAGCATGAAATAAACCCACCGAGCTGCCATGCAAGGACAATTTGAATTCTCGGTTAACCAATTATGTAACATATTTGTCAGAAACAGCTCATTGAGAGAAACAGAATGGAGCCCAAAGGAAATACTTCACCTTTGACCGAGGCAGTCCTGGTGCAATTGTACAAGATGGCTAATTCACCAAATGTGGTCCAGACTGCTATCGATGTGAGCAGCTTGTTGTGCTGATAGACATCTAGTTTGCCATCTGTAAGAGAAAACAGTACTTAAACACAATTTGTGTTTTTTGCACCTTAATTCACTTTGGTTTGTCCTATTCATAAAGAGAAAACAGTTGTGATTTATATTGAATAGTGGTAGCTAATGACTAAAACTGGCTTAAAAGGGTTCCTCATACAGTATTATCTTTATATTAATGCCTAGTCAGTGATTATAATTTAATAATTTGTTAATTTATGCATTTAGCAGACGCTTTTATCCAAAGCAACTTACAGTGCATTCAGGCTATATATTTTTTACCAGTATGTGTGTTCCCTGGGAATTGAACCCACGACCTTTTACGCTGCTAACACAATGCTCTACCACTGAGCCACAGGAACGATTATAATGGATTAATACAATCATTTACTCAATTTGTACCTGCAAGCACAAACAGGTGGTTTCCCGGCTCTCCTTGTTTAATGACGTATTCTCCCTGATGGTACGTCCTCTCATACATGCATTCCACCATGTCTTTGACCTGTTGCACTTCAAGTCTTCTCAGATACTGGTTCTTATTCAAAGCATCTGTGAGGAGCTTCTTTATACTGTTAGAAACACATTTGTTAGAAGATGAACAAAGAAAAATGAAATGTACAAAAGAATACTGTTTAGCTTGAAACTGTGATAGCGGTAATGTTGTTATTCTTTGACCGTCACGTTATTCATATTATTTAAGACGGACTAATTGGACAGTTCACGCTATGAAGCGCACCAGTTGTTTCATTTTAAGTGTTAGAATAGAGACAAGATAATGAATCTCAGCATGGTGTTTTGCAGGCAGATTAGACCAATTTAAGTCTCGTGACATAATGAGCATCTACGCACATGGTCTCCCAGAAGCTTAGCATATGAAAAACACTGACTAATTACCAACATAAAAAAATGGCACATCTATTTTAGCTCTTTGAGGATGCTTGATACAATAATGAATATTCCTGTTCAAATACACAAGCATACAGTATATAGCACGTACACATTACATGACCTTTTAAGGTAACCTGAAGCCTTAGAGTTCACAAACATAAAGCACATTTACTCATGATTTTAACCAATAGTTAATCAATCCCTAATTCACACAAATCTGCCAGTTAGGCAAGAACACATTTAATTCAACCGATTCTTTTAAAAACAATTAATGCAACAAATTCTGCTTTGACTTCGCTTAGAAGTATTTTGTTGGCCGAGCAAAATATACACAATAACCTGCAATGCTGTATCTAAAAAGTTATTCAGTATTAATTCATCACATATTGCAGACATTATAATATAATATAATATCAAATCACAGCTATCCTCTCTTCTCTTCTCCTTTTGCTTAAATATACACAACCCAACAACTACCATGACCACAACTGTCAATCAAACATAGTAAGGAATTGCCTTTGTGATCAAAAGCAGAACATGAATCAGATCTCTCACCTTTGTTCTTTCCAGACTCGTGCACTCTCAAAGTAGAACTTTGGTATACCGCTGGAATCATATGTTCTAGATGAAGGTTCGGCAGAAACTCCAGCTTTTGCTCCTTTCCTCCTGTTGAGGGTATCTCTGAGCAGGCCAGTGAGACACTGACTGACCCTTTCTTTGACAGGTGATGGCAGAAGACCTAACTCCCCTTGATTCTTCAGTGCATCCTGGAGCTTGCTGAGCTGTAGACACTTGTTCCTCAAAGTGTCAGAGATCTCTGAGATGGTCTGTCTCTGCTGGGCCAGCTGCTCCTCTAAATGTTTGATCTGAAGCTCTTTGGCATTCAATTCTTCATCCTTCTTCTTTAGTTGATTCTCCAATTCTTCCACTCTAACTCTGAGAACTTGAGAAACCGAGCTTGATTCTCCATTGTTTTTGGATTTGGCGGAGCCACTGACCTGCTTAAGAGGGTTCAGCTTCATCGATCCATTTCCCATTTTGGCACTTTTATTCTACAATAAAAGATGATCAAGTTCAATTTGCTGTGGAATGGCATCACACAATATAATTAAAATGATTCTAGTCTAATATGATTAACAATTATAAAATATTTAATATTTTAGTCTTAACCTTTATTTTTCTTTTGATGCCAATTTAATGGCTTGAAAAATTTATTTAACATTGACATACCAGGCTGATACTTTTCCTAGTCTTATAAGAAGTGATTATAAACAAAATTAGAACGTACTTATTATTGCTTAACTTATATTACTTATGTCCCATATATAAAACAATAGGTCTATATCATTGCAATAAAATCCAATAATTTTTTTAATTTTTGAAGTGATCTACTTTAGTAATAGATTTAGTAATATTTGCCTACTGTGTTTTCATTAGGTCAAGTGAATTTAGTAAAACATTTGAGTTCTTTTTAATTTGTTATTTATTCATTTTTACCCATACATCCAGAAGATCACAAGGACAACCAGAGCTTGAGGATTAAATATGTGTGTGATTGCACATGGTGTGTTCATTTTAATATTGAACCTATTGCCATTTAGTCCCTGTCTCAACACGGATTTCTTGATAAATAATATAGATAATGCTGCTGGTTTTCTGGGTGTGTGCTGATCTTTTGTTGTCAGATTTGATGCTGGCATTTGTCCCCGGCAGAACACAACTTTGATGGTAAAGGTTAGGGGATCCTCCCAAGCCTTTCATCTACCTGTCATGTATCTCATTATGAGGGGCTTAGACAGTGGCACAAGACACAGAATGATCGTCCATACCTCAGATAAAAAGAGAGAGCGTGCGTTTTACCAGAGATCTGTTGGCCCCAGTGATTTAGACCTAATCAATAATTTAGAGGCACAGTAATACCGGATGGCACCAGCGAGTGAGTGTGCAGTATGCTCTTTCCTGGACTATCTGGTGATGTCATTCTTTGCTGCCCTTCATTGATGGAAAAATGAAATAAGATGTTTCGTAATTCGCTCTGGGTTACAAATGCACAATGGACACTGGACACTCCCACCACAGAGAAAAATGTTTGAGCACAATCACAGTATTTACAGTACAAGAGCTTTGAGCAGACCTCATACACATCCCTACATCTCCATACAGAAACTTTGTTAAACACAGTATGCAACTCAGTAAGACTGTTATTTTGTTTGCATCTAATCTGGATGTTGAATTCACAGGATATCTGATTATCTTTATGTACTTACATCCATGAGAGATTTGTGTTATTTAATTTAGACAGGATGTTTACAGCAGGAAATACATATTCAAGGTAATTCACTTGCTATATGCTAAACACAAATACATAGAATTACAAATAAACTTAGCCTATAAATCAATACATTTATAAAGTTTTTTTCTAACAATGCATGAATGACAAAAACTTCAATAATTTAAAACTCGTACTTGAAATGGTACTGGACTGCAGTTTATAAGCCTATGGCGCTCTTGCATAAGACATACAGACGTTACACCTGTTCCTCCGTTTTATCTTTTAACTAAACGCCACGGAGAGGCATAAAGTTTCTGAATGGTTTTAAATGACAGGAAAAACCTACCGTTTTCGTGTACAGGAACTCTTCTTCGATGGCTGAAAGACAGTGTTGTGTGTTTGAGGCTGCAGCCCCAGTCAGCGGCACCGTTAGAAACCCCCCCAACCACCACACACACACACACACACACAGGCTACATATACTGGCAGCATGTGTCATTTCTCCACAATAACTACACTCAGTCCCTTTAGCAGTCTTCATGACAGCAGGATATTTTATTGATCTCTCAAAAAAAAAAAAAATTGAGAGAGAGAGAGCGAGAGAGATAGAACGAGAGAGAGTTCACAGTGCTAGACTATTACAGCAATCCCAGAGTCAGTTGAATTGATTTAATTGCATTTACGTGAATCAGAGGCAGTGACTTACATCAGAGAAGCTGAAGCCTGTGGCAACTGAAATGACTAATACATCATTCAAAGCTGTCATTAATATGAACTGTGCGTCACGTTTTCAGCAAATATTAATTGAATACTATAAACTTAAAAAATAAATTCAAACGAGTTTTTGTTTTATATATTCCTACATTTTATACATGTAAACACAGATACATTGAATAATACATAGCCTATTACAAATAGATATTTCTGTCACAAAATTATATTACAAAATTCCATATATATTTTTTCAAACCATCACATGTCCACTTGCAAGAGCTTTACTGACCCTACTGAATAAATATAAAATTGTCTTAGAAATCTGATGGTTTGATAGTTGACCAGTAGATGGAGACAGAGGCCCATTTCTCTTCTCCTGCATTACGTTGAATGTGTACAGTAGCCTACATCATGTACATCATGGCTTTTTTAACATTGTTTTCAAACATTGTCATTACAGTTATTATAATTTATATCAATACATTGCGTATGCTACATAAATCTGCATATACAATATAAATTGGTGACAGATCACTGACTTTCCTCGTTTTAAATCAACAACTTTCAGAAAATGGCTTGTTCTGACATTTTTGCTGCGCCCTCCTCTTCTCAAAATACATCACTTGGTGCCATCATTCTTGCGCTCTATGACTCCCAGCTCACTCCAGTCTGCTGATCTTACATGGACCTAATCCCTGTACAAATCTCAGGCTGGCTAAATTAACATTTCCAGCTCAACCTAGCCAAAAAACTCATTACAGCACCACTGTTCATCACTGTTCATCTGAACTCCTCAACAATACCACCACCCAGGTGAGTCAGGATCTTTGGAGGACTGTCTGATGAGCTGAACTTTACAGACTACACAACGCCTATCATGAAGAGTGGTCGGCAACAGGCGGCCAAAACTGGCCCGCCAGCAATAATATCTGGCCCGCGCCCGCAGCCAAATTATTTAGCGACTGGTTCTGAAATAGATCTGCCATGACAGCAACAGTTACTCAAATTCACTTCGTCTTTAGCGATGTTGCCTTCAAAATAAAAGTACGACAACGTTTTTGCAGTAATGTTTTATTTTGAGATTAATTGAGAGCTTTTAATTTGAAAAGTTCATAGAGTCATAAATTCTTTGCAAACAGCGACAACTTCGTTGCAGATGAGACACACGGGCTTTGTTTGCATTCACAAAACTAAGTAGGATGAACGCACAGCTGTCTTTCCATTCTTCTTTGTATGCCCTATTTTCGCTGTCAACTTTCCTCTTTAGACTCTATGATAGTGCCATTTTCTCTCACCAGCTAGCACTCTGCACACGACATAATAGCGAACCTTCAGCACGCAAAACTATTTTAAAAAATGCAGTTTAGTAGCCTACGTGAGGATGCCAAGGAATAATGCTGTGTAAAAGTAGGCTACGTCAAATAATTATTACAATAAGTTAGGCTTTAAAATGATACACATTTATTATTCACAGTATAGAAAGAGGAAATAAAACATGCCATTAATGGGCTTATTCAAGTCCTTTTTTATTTTTTGACTTATTTTTATCCATTCCGCATCTCCCACATATGTGTGTTTTAGCAAGGCGGTCTGTGTTGCAAGTTGGTGAATGAAGATACTTGCCAGGTTACGTGTCACTACTCTGCTTTATTAATTTATCCAGTGTAAAACCCGGACACCGCGACACAAGTGTGACTTTTTGTTAATGACTGTCCTACTACAGGATTTAACACAGAGTAACAGCTCACTACCAGTTACAAAAGACACTGTAACAGTCTGTCACAGGCAATTCTAGTTGCATTTTTCATCAATTAATTTCTTAAATTATCCTTGACTATATATAGTATATTATGTTCTGGCCCGCCATCTAGGGGGACATTTTTTTTTTGGTCCGATGCCAAACTTACTTGCCGACCCCTGCTCTACAACATTTATTTATTTTTGTTTGTTTATATTTACTCATTGCATATAACAGGATTCTATCAAATTAAAAATATTCAAGTTCTATTGATCAAGGGTGACAGTAAAGACTTTTACATTGTTACACTTTTTTATTTTCAATTTTAAAAAATGTGTAAAAGTTTTAGCAAAATTAGTAAGCAACACTGTTTTCCACAGTGATATTAATAATATTTAAAAAAAGTTTATTGAGCACAAAATCATAAAATTCAGCTTTGTCATCACTGGAATAAACGTATTACATTTTTTAAGAATATATTAATATATGAATATATTACAATAGAAGTTTTAAGTGATAATATTAGGCTATAATAGTTGTTGTAATATTATTATTACAATATTATTGATTATTACACAATATTATTATTAAAACCAAATGTTATGGTTTTATTTTTCATCAAATAAGTGCAGCCTTGGTAAACATAACAGACTTCTTTCAAAAATAATAATACCGACCCCAAACTATTGAACGGTAGTGTATCATTAGGAGGTATATATAAAAAAAAACCTTCAGTACATACTATACCTAGAAATAATCTCCTCAGAATATTATTCACTTAGCAAATCTTTTTAATATGAATATTCTGCATATTGAATTGACACACAAAGACACAAAAACACAATAAGTCTCAAATAGCTTCATTTCATAGGCATTCTTTAATTCCTCTTTTTCTTGTTCACTCCATACCACTATTCATGAGGTTCTGCCCGAACGATCAAAATACATAGCAATATACAGAGTGGAGAAAAAGACATGATATTTACACCGAGAAAAAAAAAAAGAAAGAGTATGTATTTGTGGAGTTTCCAATAAGAAAAAAGGGACTGACTGACATTAACTTCACATGTGCTAGTACCTTCAAATATTAGTTTTTCCTAATACAAACTTTTATAAACATTATAAAATATTACATAGGGCAATATCTGATTACTATAAAACATGTATCTAGTACAAAATAACATAGAATATAATAAAGCCTGTAAATATCTTTAAAACAAAGCAGACAAAAACAGGACAACTACAGATATTTTTGAGGCCAATAAATAAAATCAAAGGAAAATAGAAAATATTAACAAAATAACAGTAATAAAATGTAATACATCATACAAATTGACTCAAATCCCAACTACCACAGGTATGAAGGGCCTTCATGTAATCAACTCCTCCCTGATAAGTACAACACGGTCCCCTAGCCCATATGTCATTTTCCACTTCACCACCAGAGAGCGACATAACACCATTCTCCTCTGCTGCGGCCAAGAGTGTGTGCAGTTATCACAGTGAGCTGTACTTCTGAAAATATCACCCAACTGTAACACTGACAAACGAACACTGTCTTTCCATCAACAGTCAACATACGTCTACAGCGAAGCCTTGACAATAATAAAAAAAGAGATGGGGGAGCTTATTAATGCTGCAGAATTATCACAAAAGAGTGTACACGAGAAAGGAATTGACATCTTTATTCACAGAAGCATCCAGTGCATTCGGCAGCCCTCAGCGGGTTTATCACGCACACATCAATGGTCACTCACAGAGGTTAAAGCAATGCATTACTCACATCTCATATGCATAAAAAACTGACAAACACAATATCAAAAAATAGTGACATCATAAATCGATACTTAAATTAATGCTTCAGGTACAATAAAAATACACAGTACTGGAACCCAGTACACATAATGCTGGTTTATAATCTTTTTTTTTTTTTTTTTTTTTCCCTTTTCCCCAACCTGTTCCAATTGAGTTTACCAACCAGCGGCAAACTCTTACAGTCAACTGAGAAGAACAACAGCATAGACTGGAATTGGTTTGTAGACAAGGGACATGTCATTTTTCCTTCTGCTCAAATCATGCTTTAAAGAGGGGGGGGGAGGTACAAAAGAGAAAGCCTGAAATATCCAGTATGAAAGACAGAAAGAGAAGGGCCTTGTAAAAAGATGCTGCTCTTTCCAACATAAAAATGCACCGTTCAGCAAAACATGGATTGTCATCTCCCTTGAAAAACAGGGATACTTCTCACTTTTGGAGGGGGCAAAAGGGGGACACAGCTTGCTTGTCAGAAGGTTCACTTGATTTTGAGCTCCTTACAGGATTTATGTCCTGTTCAGCAACGAGGACCTACAGAAATAAAGAAGAAGAATTGTTAAATGATTAGAACAGCCAAATACAATTATTCAAAATGATCTATCTTAAAAATGGAGAAGCAAAAATACAGAGCATTCGATGGTTTGTCACATCTTAAGGTCAAAAAAAAAAAATGTGGACACGTTGTATAGTGTCTGCCCTGTGTGCTGATCCAAGTCCAGTGCCCTACACCTGATAAATCAAGTATAAACTGGTTTCAGACTAGCAATAAAAGACAACTTTGCCCTATGGATATTATTCTTCAGCTGGAATGTCTTTTCCTGGAAGCTCTCTGCCTTGTTTCCTGGAGGGCTACTATCCTCATGCCGAGACTGAGAGTCGAGTTGGGTGGAGCACGAACTGCTGATACAGACAGAATCTGGTGCTGTGACAGATCCTGTCGCAGTGGGAAAAAAAAAAGCAGCCCACCGTTTGCCTCCGCTATCTCGCTTTTCCTCCCCCTCTCTCTCTCTATCCATCCCTCCTGAGCTGTAAAGCTATCAGGAAACGTGACTAAGCAAGAGCCAAGAGGTCTCATCCTTTCCAAGCACATATGTGTGTGTATCTATCGCTGCGTGATCTTTGGCAAGCATTAATTGAAGATGTTTTTGTCGGTTGTTTATTTATATAAAAAAAAAAAAAAAAAAAAAGTGCCAGAAAACTATCACATGTACTTAAGTATTCACAGCCTTTGCTCAATACTTTGTTGAAGCACCTTTGGCACCAATT
>NW_015635305.1:465941-515627 GCF_001515625.1 Sinocyclocheilus rhinocerous
AAAAAAAAAATACTGTAAAACATGAAGTCTACACAATTTAATTATTTCAGTAATTTAGATTGCATGTATTGTTCTAGTGAGACAAGGCAAACTATGTGCAAAAACGAATAGAAAATTATTTTTCAAATATGTAATTCAAATAATGTGCTTAAATCAAGGTTTGTAGTTATTGACTAATGAATTTGCACGATTAGCGATTGTTATTAGTGAATAATAATTTTTTTAAATCATTCAAATTCTGATCGACTTTGTGAAGTGTCTCACTGAAAATAACATTTAAAAGAAGGATTCGCTTACAGATCATATATTACTATGGATTGTGAGCATATTGTACTCTAAAGTAGTACTATTTAACATCGAGAAGAACAGCATTACTAGAAGAAGGTACATTCATTATAGAATGATTTTTTAAATATTTTATTCATTATTAATGAGTATTTTTCAAGGCCTGGACAACACAATTGAAATTCCCTGATTTCTGCCTGACAGTGGGAACCTTTGTTTAATAAATCTGTTCATTTGGCAAACAGACGATTTCTTTTAGCAAGTCACTACTCTTCAGACAGGTCAGGAATAATCTCAGCATCTGAATTAATCGTATCATACACACCTGAGAGATTTCCATCTGTCTTTCTCCATGTTGTTCTCTGGTCCTTCACTCTCATATGATGCCAGATACAAAGCTGTTGAGAGATGATTGAGATGAGACGAGTGTGTCAGCAACAAAAACAAAGCCACCTGTTTTCTTTCTTGAGGAATGTTCTGAACCTGTGTCACTTGGTTATTTAGCGTGACGGCATTTCACACCCGAGGCAATCATGACAAGCGCAATTGTCTTTGTGTCTGGTATCTTGTTTGCTCACTGCGCAACTATCATTAGAACAGGTTTATGACACGAGTGGCAGAAAATGAGTGTGCAGAAGAGCTCTAGCTCAGACAGGAAGTCCAAATTGACAGTAAAAAAGCAAGACAGAATGCATAAATGATGTTTAATTAGCAAAACCACTGTCTGGCCTCAATGTTTGCATTTCAGAAGTTGAAATGAAGGGGCTTATGATTGATGTTCGCCACTGCAAAAAAATGTTCCTTAACTTGATTGCAATTAATCATAAACTAGCATTAAAAAACATCTGTACCATCTTCACTGAAGACCGGTGCGGTCAGGAGATACTGCAGAATCTTGCGGTCTCTGTCAAAAGGACACTCCACCTTCTTCCATGTCATGAACTCCATCACTTGTTTGGCCAGCTCCCAGAATTTCTGCAGCACAGTCAAGATTCATTCTGTTACAAATCATTGCCACTGAATTGATGCCCTTGAAACTTCATTTCAACAGATGCATACGTCAATGGACTAAATCTGGATGCTTCCGTTGCTACGTGACAGTGGTTTCTCAACCATCCTTTGTTATTCAGTAGCTGTGACGGCAGTTGTTGCCATGCATCATGTTAGCTTGCATGTATCGCGCCAAGCCAAAGGGAAGGAATTACCTCCAAATTGACATGTCCGTTCGGGAGCCTGTTGGCACATCCTTCATTGAGGAAGTAGATGTCTTTAATCAAGAGGCTGAAGAAAGGGATAACAATCTGAAAGGCAAAAAGGGAATACAAGATTACATAACAGCTATAACTGACCAAAAACTAAGAAAAAAAAACATGCAACCAAATGGAGCAGTCTCATTGGAGTCCATCTAAGGGTTATCGTCACAGTAAGATTGCACTAGGCAACAGTTTTTACAACAGCTTCTAGAAGCCTACAGGGCACAGCACAACTGGATCTACCACTTTGGAGGGCAATAACAATGATTCATGACACAAGGAAGCAGTGATGTGTACGTGACGCCAAAATCTAAACTCCGTTGTAGCAAATTCAGGTACAACATGATAAACAAAGGTGTCTTTAAATATAGGGGTCACTCTCCTGTATTCAAAAATAAATAATTTGCTATTAACATGATTCTAAAAAATAGAAAATGTAAATATATACAATGTTTATTTAATAGATTTAATTTATTTTACAATATTAATAAATTAAATCATTCCATGCCATCAACAACCTGAAAATCTCTTCGTTTTTTTTAACATTTATTTATTTTTGTTTTACATTATAAGTCATTTTAAGCCTAAGCATCACTCCAAAACTGAGAAATAAATAAATAGACAAATAAATAAGCCAAAATAAATCTACTGCCATAATTAGAGTACAGTCCCATGTGAATAGTTAACCTCAAGTTCAAATCAAGATTAAAATAAGCACAATATCCATCGGTGAACAAAACAAAGGGTCAAAAATACGAGCAGTCAAACCAGTTGATGAGTTAAAGACATTAAGAGAGCAGTAATGCATTCCTGATTTAATTAAGTTTACAGTGGAAATTCCTGTCCTGGAACATGCACTTATTTTGTCTCTTATATCTTTAAAGTAACAATGCTTGCCAAAGCCTAAACACATCTGATTTTAGAGAAAAACAAGTGACATGGGCCACTGTGATGCAAAAAAAAAAACACGCCCCCCTCACGGAAGAGCCAAGCATTCCAGTACTGCTCTGGAACATTCTGTCTCACCACCCAAACCCACACAGCGAAGATCTCCTCCCTAACCAGTCGAAGACGCAAAACAATCCTTACCAAGCTTGACAAAAACAAACAACATATCCAATATATATATAAATATATGAGAACACTCAAAATAGTTGTGCATTTTAACGAAGAGATTAACAGTGTTGAGCTTCCTTTTGGCACACTCAGATGCCGGATGGATTTTATTGAGTTTGCTCACAGAAAACACTGAAGAGCATCAGAACATTTTGTTAACTGGCTGAATGCCATGTTTTTATAACTAGAATGGAGCATATTTAGCAGAGGAAACAGAATGTCCCATTTGATGCCTTGCCCTCAGCAAATCATCCTCAAATGGCCTACTGTCCTCTACCCTTGTTATTACATAACTCTCGGCCAAAGAGGCCAGACGCTACCTCAATTTAGTGTAAATACAAAGCTTCTGGACTGGGATCTGCACTTTTAAGCCAATCACTGGCATCTTTTATGTAATGAATCTGATTTTATCATTGTCCTCGCTGCGTTTGTTGCTAATATCGATACAACATATCACACACTTCAAACAACCTTTTTATAAGTACATGCCGCCCGAACCCAAACACTGTTATGAAACCAACGTTTCTATGATTTCTGTGAGAAAATTCTGCGCATTACCTTCTCTCTGCTGCTATGAGCAGTGATAGATCTCTGAGTGGCTCCACGCAGCGCTGTTCTGTAGTTGTAGAAATTGCTAGAGGGATCCATCTGGTGCTGCGAATAGAGACAAAAACAGGTTTAGGCACCAACCTCAGGACTTGGCCTGAAAAATGTAATGTAGTTTCTACAAACAAAAGTTTCTAACGAGCTCGAAGCCCATTAAACATGGTTAGGTCTCCAAAGCCAACATGAGTCACTCTAGTTACTATTCATTATGGGACATTCTTTAATGGGAACCAAGTAAGATGATCCATGTCATGCACTTTCAATCTTCAGTCAACTTTTTGCCAGCAGGTGAGACAACCACAAAGGTTCAGTTCACTTTAAGGCTGCACGATTATGACAAAAATCATAATTGTCGATTATTCCCTTGAAATTGTAATTGCGTTTATTAATTGCAATTATCACAATTTACATTGAATGATGTTTATACCATTGTTTGATGCAACTGCATACCGTATGTTTATATGAAAATAAACAAGCTGAAAACACCTTTAATGCTTTTCTATAGTATTAAGACTCAAATGTCAAATATACATCGGATAACAATCTGTCTATACTAACAGGTGTCAGGTCCAGAGCTCCTCCGGCACACTAACATGATACTAGAGCGAATGATCTTTCAGGTCTAGCCACGTGCTGCTGACGCTCCGTTCATGTCACACAATGTACGCTGCCTCCAAAACACACAAGCAGGAGCGATCAACCTTTCCCATGACTTGTTTGTTCTCTTTCAGTGACTTTAATATCAGCGCTCCATCTCCAGGGAGAGAGGCTTGTGTAAGAGCCCCGGCCCGTGGGCTCGTCTCCAGGGAATGGCCAGGGAAAGGACAGCTGGTTCCACTCCCTCCCTCTCACAATCCCCCTCTCAATGAGTCTGTCCCTCGCTCAGTCTATTGGATTGGTCAGCACTGACCATCTGCCTGAGGGATGCCGCTCCCTCGATCCAGCTCTCGCTCACACAGGCTGAACAGCTGCTTCTTCTCCTGGTCTCTCCACTCCTGTTTCCCTACCCATAATGCCTCAGGCACAGGCCTAGGTGGGTGCTTGGAGAACTGAGTGAATGATTAATGTAGCTAATCATTATTTTATTATATTATTGAAGCTAAAATGTACTATATATTATCAGAAGTCTAACATAAACACAAAATTGTTTATTATTATAGATTATTGAACAAAGGATGACACAGATTAGTTAAAATTTTATCAACTAAAGGCTAAAATGAATTATCTAAACCTTGACGCATAGCTAAATAAGACTCTCCGAAGCACTCAGCAAATAAAATAATACGAGTCTGTAAGAGGTTTGACATTGTTGTGCGTGTTAAGCGTACAAGAGCAGGGATTAGAAAAGCAAACCAAATCCTGCCAAAAAAGCAAACTGTATTATCCAAACTGATTTGTGGGGAACAAAAGAGCTTTCTGTAGCAAAGTCTTGCAAGGGACGGCAAAACACTCACTAATGATGGCCATGAGCGAGTTGAAGTTGCCAATGTTGAAGCATTCTCGTGCAACGTCGATGAAGAACTCAATGACTCGAGCCCGATGTTTCTTCTTTACAGGCTGCATGAGAATATCAAGCAAATATTTTATGAACACCAAAAAGTGATATTTATAACAATGCTCATTAAATACTTAATACTTCAGGAACTTTCATGATATAAAATCTAATGTTACCTACACCACCATTCAAAAGTTTGGGGTCAGTTAGATTTTTAAAAATCTCATGATCACAAAGACTGCATTTATTGGGTCAAAAAAAAAAAAAGGAATAAATAGAGAAAACTGTCAAATATTTTCACCAATTTGATGAACAAAGAACAGCATGACCTCAGGAACCTACTTACTTTTTTGAAAGGTGGTGTATATTTTTATGAGGCTTATATTTAAAATCACATTAAAAATCACTAACAGTATCATTAGCAATAGTAAAATCATTAGCAATAAAAGCAGACGATTACCATGCAGATCTCCGTCGCCACCAGGTAGCTGAGCCTGTTGAACCACTCCACATAAGCCTCCAGGTTACTTGCTTTTTTGTGATCACTAAAGCATCTCTGCAAGAATCACAATTTCAAAAGGGTCAGTATCATCATTCAATTACAATGAGGCTTGAGTTTGGTCAAGAGCTTCATTTAGGACATTGTGCCACAACGTTTTCCAGTTTAGTTTTCAAATTGTCTTTATTAGGGATGCGCATTTTATCTGTACCATACTGGTTATCTGCCAATGTCGGCATTTTTTATTTATCGGTATAGGTCAATTTTATTTTATTTTTATTATCATCATCAAACTAGCATAGATTCCAAATATCAGCTATTTTAACTTGTCTCTATCAGCCAGAATTTTAGCATTGGTGCATCTCTTTTTCACCCTAAATTCTGAGCTCTAAAACGTTTGGCAGGAATGTAAACAGTTCATCATCGGTAGAATATAGCTCTTTAAGTGATCTCACAGAACTTTGCATGCTGGGATCTGTGATTCCTACAGTCCCAGCCCAAGAACAAAGGTCTCCGAGATGACTGATGATCTCCAACAAAGCACATTCAATCAGAGAGCTTATTTGCCCTGCAGAGCCTCCACGCTCACTGGGCCTTGTGTTATTATCTGTTTAGGGAATGTATACAGACACTTTGTCTGAAAGCTCGGGCCACTCTAACCCTTCATTCCTTAAATTCCTATGGTCTGACTGTGCTGTCCGTCACACAATACCCAATCCACCCTACTCTACTTTTGAAGGACAACATCAGAGAGCCACGGCGGTGCACAAGGACCCTCTGGAGAGACGGCGACCAGAACAAAAGAGAAAAATCGCACTAGTACCGCCTTGACACGGGCTGTTGCCTAGCAGCCCAACGGCAATGGGCATTACGAGGCAGGGCTGAGTAAACTTTTGGCAGGTTATTGTGAGAAACCAGTTGCTAGGCTTTGGCCACAAAAGGACGCTGTGTGGAACTGGAGGAGGGAAACTTGGACGGTGATAGATTAGACGAGGAATGTGCTGTGAATGCTGTGTGAAATAGGTGACACCACATTGAACCCGAGGGTTAACGTAAACATCGTGCGTATTGATTTGTTGGAGTCAGATATTTGTTGTAGTAAGCGCAAGACATGACATTAGCATTGTATATATTTTAAGTTGACCTTGCTGACCATAAACAGGAAGGGACTGTTACCTTGTCGTTATCAAGAGGGTCTTTCTGAACAAACGCCTGGACGAACTCCTCTGGTCCGATGTAGCTCAGTCTTTCCTGAAAATGAAGATGATGATGTCAACTTAACCTTTGCAGTAAGTCCAAACGGTCACCTTGAAAATAACTGCACAGATTATTGATTTAGTAAATAAAGCAATCCAAACCCACAGTGAGGTGAGGAATGTAAGGTCATGTAAACCGAGGAAGTTCCACTCACCAGTTCAATGTGTGTGAGTTGCTGTGCCAGGGTGAAGGGGTCGCTGCAGATGGTCAGAATGTCTCTCTGGATGGACTGAGGTTTGGTCTTCAGCACAGTTAGTCTGTCAGTCACAGAGGAGTTAATCTTGGCCAAAGCCTCTTCGTACTGACTCAGTGTGGTGAGCTTACGGATCAGCGTTTGTGTCATCTGTTGCACTGCCTTGCGATAGAGCTGAAGAGAGACGGGGAGACAGAAGACGTGGATTTGCAACCATGCTTTTATTGACCAGAATGACAAGGTAATCATTAATTTGAAAGACTGACAACATAATGTGTCCCACACTGATAAGAAAGCTGAGGGAATGCACAACGTATTTGCCCTGCAAACATCTAATGGACTTCTGGGCGTATAATGGCGCCCTTTCCTCTTGATTGGTCAGCTATGACGGTGGTGCTGCTCACGGGGTCTAACGTTCCAACATAGGGTCTTGAGTATGTTACATAACCGGTTAACGCAGGATTACAAAACAGCAGCACTTCATTCATGTCCTTCAAAGGTTCACAAGAATCCTGAATGCCGCTCACTTCCCCTCGTAACACAAGATGGGTTTGAGTTATCTAATAACAAGAGCCTGACACAGATCTGGTCTTCTGTTGCGTAAGGAGAGGACAGCAGCAGTCATGCCCTGTTGCTCAACATCAGTCGGACAAGAATCTACATCCTCTGCCTTGACAACCAATGGACATCAAGAAGACTACCCCACACCATGAATTTAAAACGGACTACTTAAAAAGCCTTACCTAAACTGGTTACTTAAAGGAGGATGAAATAAACGCATTTGATAAAAATTTACTTTTTTCAGGGCTACAGCGAGGAACAATTACCTGAAAGCCAATCAGAATCCACTCAACTGAACAGTTTAAGCATTTAAAGCGTCAGACAACAAAACTGCAGCTCTTATATTGAACAAAATGTTATTGTCCATTTGTGTGGACTCTAATATAGTTATCAATATAGCTATCGTTCGTGGTGCAAACGGGCCTTAAGGCTTTTGTTTAACCATGAAGATATGATAAGTTGGCTGTTCAAACATTATGCTGATTGGTTGTGGGATCTTTCATTTCTGTCAGGCTTCTGTACTCCTTTCTGACTCGTAGAAAATAAAAAGTGGCCCATTAATCTGTTGTGCAGGAGGTCAACCAATGGACATCAAGAAGACTACCCCACACCATGAATTTAAAACGGTATACTTAAAAAGCCTTACCTAAACTGGTTACTTAAAGGAGGATGAAATAAACGCATTTGATAAAAATTTTCTTTTTTCAGGGCTACAGCGAGGAACAATTACCTGAAAGCCAATCAGAATCCACTCAACTGAACAGTTTAAGCATTTAAAGCGTCAGACAACAAAACTACAGCTCTTATATTGAACAAAATGTTATTGTCCATTTGTGTGGACTCTAATATAGTTATCAATATAGCTATCGTTCGTGGTGCAAACGGGCCTTAAGGCTTTTGTTTAACCATGAAGATATGATAAGTTGGCTGTTCAAACATTATGCTGATTGGTTGTGGGATCTTTCATTTCTGTCAGGCTTCTGTACTCCTTTCTGACTCGTAGAAAATAAAAAGTGGCCCATTAATCTGTTGTGCAGGAGGTCGGTGGCGCATAAATCTATCTGGCTCAGAACAACCTGAACATAGTGTAGATGCAAGAATATTGATGATTTGACAAGAGAGCGAGTACAGGAGGAGACAAGCCCTTGCAGCACTTTAAAAGATCACAGAGAGTCTTAATATTCCCTCTTCAAGGTCCACCATATGCTGACACATTATTTTTAGCAGGAGTTCTTGGCGATGACTGCTTGACATTTTGAGCGGCAGATCAGACAACTCACTTGTTGTGGGAAAAATAGAAAAGAAAGCTGCTTGCGTGTGCTGCCTCCACGTTTTGAACCCTGGCATGAGTGTGCGACAGCCGTCCAACATGGCACAACCTCACAGTACAGATCACTCTAGCATGGACACACCACACCCAGGTCAAGGGTGAATGCTCTCCATTACTTTCCCAATAAACAGAATTTGTGCAAAAGGTGTCCAAATGTGCACCAAATGGCTGTCTGCAAATGCACAACTGGGCCCTGCCTTTCCTATACAGAAGACCACATGCGTAATGACAATCTTTGCCGACCAGAAGCCTGAGGACCAAACTGTGGTCTGGAGACAGATGTTACGGCATCTATTCTCAGCTCCTGCACTGAAAGCAAGAGATCCGCGACGCAACTGCCAGTAAAAAGACAGAAAACAGCAGGTCAACAAACTGCTGGCAAACTCGTCAGGACCACTGAGGTCTAGGAGAGGTCAAAAAATAAAAGGCCTAACTGGAAACCACTTCATAGTGGTCTTGTTATAATGGGCTGCAAGCACTGGACAGTACATTTGACTCAGATGGGCTTATGTCTAGCTATAAATACACCCATTGTCTATTGTGTGGCTCTGACTGCTGTGAATACCACGTCAATGTAGAGTCAAGTGCTACACTGTAACAGACACTCTCATTAACAAAATTCACGTACGAGTACATGCCGTTCAGATGGCGGGAGAAAAACAGCGACTGAATTACATAATACAGTCAACTTATTGATGGTATGAACCATGAATGAATTCTTCACACTATGAGACGGTCTTTTCATGCATAGATACACATCTACCAGACAGTCATAACTCAAAACACAGATTACATTTGTCTCGCCTACCTAGCAAATGTAAATATCATAAAGATACCTTGAATAAAGAAAACATGAAGTGGTCACTCCGTTAAAAAAAATCAATATGTAAAAACGGTACACAATAAGGGAAAAAACTTTAAAAAAATAAATAAAAATAAAATAAATTTAATGATGCTAAAAATGTTAGTGTAGAAATCTTAAGTATTTTTTCAACAACAACAAAAAAAGAAATATTAAAGGCAAAAAAATAAATTTAAGGTTTAGGTTTTGGGTCACACATGACATTTTACCACCTTAACTAATCATTAAAAGGTCAAATTATCTGTTATTTGAAAAGACTTATTGCCCTTCTTGAAACATAGTGCATTTTATGTATTACATTCAGACAATTGTCTTATTTTGATATTGACTTTATACCAAAATACATTTTAATTCAGAAATTAAAAACTTGCTCTCATCATATAAGAGGTGTATTCAGGTATGAATTCATTTGAATTCTTTTTCAAATAAATACACAGGTCAACTATGTCACGGACCCTAACACAGTTATAGTTCTCCATGTTGTTGTTTTTTTGAGTGTACATGCAGTCTTATTAGCTTATTACCCCTTTCACTAGATTGAGGAGGCGGTGCAACACGCACACATTTCCTCTATGAGCTGAGCGGGGCCGCAGAAGGTCATCGATCTCCTGGGTCGGGATAAAGCAGATCAATTGTCACACATGTGTTTACTACACAAGCCACCAGAGGATGAGTCCTGCTTGTCTTTTTGAGTTAGTGAAACCCCATTCATTTGAATCTGATGGAGCGATGTCCATCTTAAACTGTCTATTCTAACTAGTGCCCTGCTGTTAGTCATTACACTAATGCTCGCCAACCATGTGAGATGACCAGAGCGAGCTTCTGCAAATCTTTTTATTTCACTGTACATTAACTAAATCAAGAGTTCACAACAGGAGGACTATTCAGATGCGGATGATAGAGAAAAAAAGGGACGTTTGAGGACAACACTTGATGAGAGCTCCCAACTTTATCCAGATTCAAAATGAAGTGACGGGCGTCAAAAGGATGTGAGCACAATGGAAGGACGATAACTAGATGTAAAATAAAATAAAATCATTTAACGCAACCACTGCTGGTTTTTGTGCCCAGGAAGTTTTAAAAGAACCTAGAATAAATGTGGTGAAAAAGTCCCTTTGATAAAAAAAATGCTAAGCCAGTAACATGGCAACAAACGAGTCAGCGCTAAGAGAACTATTTAAATGCAGCCTGTGGAAAAGCACCAGTGAAGACAAAAGCAGCTGAACAAAAGAGCTCTCTTCTCACTCCTCTTGTCAGAGCGCTTTGGACTAAAGAAATCTCACCCCCCATTGCTCAGGTGTTGACACTCTTCTCACCCAACGTGTTACATCCTACATCTTAACCAGCTGAATGTTAAAAAAGCCATGCTAAGACATATAAAGCTGTTTTACACGGTATATGCTAATAGTGGTACTAAAGGCATAAAGAAACGCTAATGTCTTTGACGCAAGTGTTCGCACCTATCAGGTGACTATTATTTAAAAACGGCGTTGCGTTTAGCAGACATTTCCTCAAGAATGAAAAACTCATTGTTTCCGCTGAAATTATCTTCCAGCACTTGGAAATGGCAGACTTACTTCATCTCCAGTACTCAGACGATGCGTTAGTTCCTTCAGGCTCTTCATCATCCTCTCATCCCTGAAGTCATAGGGAAATGTCTCCGTCCACTCAGTCAGCAACTGCAGAATCTTGGGAGCAATTTTCCTGACTCTTGCCTACAGATTAAGTAAAAAAAACAACAACACTGTAATTGCTAATTATTGTCCTTGGTTCTCAAAATAGAGCAACCATGAAGACTGAAGCCACTTTGTATGACAATCAGTATAAAGACACCCTTGTACCTTATCAGCCTGAGGATCAGTGAGTCTCTGCTGGTCCACACACAAATGGCACACTTTGGACATCAGCTCATACGGGTGAATAAAGAGACGGGAACTGAGCAGGAATGTGAAGATGTATGTCCTCTGTGAGTCAATAAAAATGAGATCAATGTTGGTGCAACAATACAAACCATTAATATCCGTTTTACATTATTCTAAACAAAACTAACATTGGACAAAGCTACATAAAATGTATTTATATTTCTTGAAAATAAATCTGGTTAGCTAGACTACACCTCAAAAGGACAACTCTTACTTTAAATAAAGTTCTTTGAAATGATACAAAGGATTTATGTCTCTTTAGATAAATTTAATGAATCCTTGCTGATTAAAAGTAATTTCTTTTAAACCCAAATTTTTGAGCAGAAGTGCATATTGCTAAATTATAAGTTGAGACCAATTGCAAGTCACGTTTGTGGTCTCGGTGTTTAAAAAATAAATACATGTGAGATATCAAACTGAGCAATGCATATGTTTTCAATACTCAAAATTAGGGCTGCACGATAAATCGCATGCGATATTTAACGCGCATTACTTTTGACACTCTATATACTCACATCAGGATAGTAAGCCACCGTAGGGACCAAGTGCTCAATTAGAGCCTCCAAGGACCCTGACACCAGGTTGTTTTCATGGTAATACAGGCCTTCATAGTCCTCTTCCTTGGCCTTATAGAGATTCTTGTTGTAGACATTGGACCCATACATCGCTGGAAAGGGTGGCGTTTGAGGCATTTTGTCCTGTTGAAGGATATAAAGAAACATCAGTCTGAGGAGCCTAACCTAAGCACAAACACAATCAAAAACAGACATTGATGCATGAACTAGGCTAATTCGTTAATGCTGAGCCTCCATCCTCAACTGAAAATTTTGTTTACCTTTGTGTAAAACACAAGGTCCCCAGTATCATTATAGGAAGCTGAGTGGAAAATTACTCTTCCTCGGATGGACGACTCGTGGGGATGAATATGTCGCGATTAATCTCAATGTGCAAACACCTTCCCTGATTGAGCCTGTGAGAACTTGAGTTTAATCTCCATTCGCTTCGTATTTTAGACTCACTAGCTGGCTCTAATCCACCATAATAGCAGCTGAACATACCGCCGGCGGGTTTCACTCACAAACACCAACAAATTAATCTTCACGGTGCTTTTACCTCACGTGGATGTACAACACAGAGGCTCTTTCAACTACGGGTTGATACAAAAAACATGATGACCTATGAGATCTAGTGCTTCTGAAAAGAAGGATTCTTAATCTCCCCCTCAAAACCAAAACAAGGCCCATTACAGATGAGAGTCCTATGAGTCGGTCAGCATTAGCTAGAGGTGATAAGCAGCCAAAAGCAGTTCTTCACCCACACAAAGAGCTCTGGCTCACATTGCCTGCCTCCCTCCCTCCTACTTCTGTATCTTCCAGGCTCTTGTGGAACGGCAGAAAGTGAGTTTTGCACATGTCAATGCATCACATAATCATGCGGGCGGCTCCAGCATGCCAGCACGAGCTTCTGTGCCATTTCAGAGCTCAGCCCGTGACTTTAAGTGAGATTCCTGGACACAGCGCATTTGGGCCCCTCAATAGAGGCATTCACAGCTACGGCACAGGGCGTCAAGGGACATCCCGAACATTGTGCAGCCCCAATGGCCGCCTGCCTATTCAGGCCCGCAGGCGTTTGGGTGCCAGATTCGGACGGGAGTGCACAGGAGGGAGGGGGTGTCGTACGATGAGGTATGTTCTCAGTCCGTGGCCCCCCACAGAGACCTCTTCATAAAACCATAGACATTAGCATCAAAATGGAGCCCCAAGAGGTCAAAGCAGCAAACGCCCCCCTACGCATCTGCTTTACCATGTGTTATACCATCTGAGCACGTCAATGAGATAAAAAGCAAGGAAGGCCAAATTATGTCAAGAATGACTTTGCGCTCATCACCAGAAATTGACAATTTGTCAAGTCCTTTATGAATGATGCCTCTGGGAACCGCGTACGGTTTTATTCTCTGACTCATATTCTGTAACAGAATTTGCCAGAACTTTCATAAAAATAAACCCTTTTTTGTTTTTGACAAAGCAGCATTGAATAAACTCTACTTTTGTCTTATTATATGGCCCAAAAGCAGGACACCCCTGCGCATCGGCCCATGCAACCCTATTAGTGAAGCCCCCAGGCCACAATGCAAATCTGTTAAAAGTCAAAGCCCTTTTAAACTCTCTAGGCGCACCAGCTGCTGCTCGACTGAATTCTGTGAGCGAATAAAACAAAGCTGAAGCTGATTAGTAGCAGGGATTCTGGATGGGTTTACTTTTTGGTTGCAGGTGTCAAGTATGGCCACCAGCCACATGTCCTCTCCTCTGTCCTGCTTAAACAAACACGAAGCACAGCCTTCACCACAGGGGCTGTGTAGTATATAAGCAAACAAAAAAGCCCTTGCTTTCACACAATTACTGAAATGTTTTTTGTCAGAGCTTTTATTTGGCATCCTTGCATGGCTGCATTTTAGATAGTTATGACTGTCTGAAAGCTGAAAACATTCAGTCCCACCCACATGTTGACTATTGTTGATTACTGAGTCTCTAGATCAAAACGGGCCTCCTCAAGCATAAAGCAACATTTAAATAATCGCTCTGATCTTTGGGGTTCCCACACCTTTTGACTAATACATTTCCATGGTTTTACACTCATTTATCCCTACTGGACAAGGATTTTTAAAATTCACTGTATATTGAAATTGCACTCACAAGTCGATAAAATAAATAAAAAATAAATGATTCTACAAATACTACATACATAGCAATGGAAATGTCTTGTAAATGTCAATATCCTAAGTAAACTGAAAATACATTGAAATAGAATTTTTATATATAATTTAAATCGAGTTCGAAGTTATATTTCAACTTATAGAATACTTATTAAATAAATGGAAAAATTTCAATTTAATAATACATTTTAATTTTCCATATTATTTCGATGACTTCCTGAGATCAGTTTTCATGGAAATCAAAATTTTAACGTTCCTTGATATTTACAGGTTTTCCATGGTTGTGGGAACCCGGTCTAATGCAAAGGTGGAGGTTAAAACAACAAACCCAAACGTTCTGGAGTGTTTTGAAACTGCATCCTCAACAAAAGGGTGTGTTGAGCTCATTGGCATATTATTAGGAGCTGTTAAGTTGTTGTGGCAGTCTTGTCTTTAAAGGTCGCTTCATAGTGAATATAAAAACAGCCAAAGATCAAGACTTTAACAAATACGAAGGATTGATCACTGCTGTGATGACAGAAAGACATGATTCCCACCCACATTTCTACAAACAAATGTCTGGTGCGTGGACCATAACACAGCTCTATGTAAATTGACATGAGGAAATAAACATGTCTGTTCATAGCGCTGTAATATACACCAGTATTACACAACATTGTCGGCTTTCAATAAATTCAACAAGGATCAAATTGAGTCTTGGTCTTTTGGTTTCTGTCAAAGTGGGTTACAAGTTAGCCTTGGGAAACGAGCAGGTGTGTGTCCGTGTGTGTGTGTGTGTTTGTGTGTAAGACGGTGGGGGATGGGAGCTGTTGCTTCACTGAAACTACTCGAGTGTGTCTGAGTAAATAAAGGGCTTGGCTGGCCGTACAGATTGGCAGGGCATAGTGTCCTTCCCACAGCACTTTGAGCTACCTGCATGACTGGTATCACAGAGGCATAGTCCAGCCAAATCACAGCAAACTGATGCAGATCAGTTTTTCAAAACAGAATCAAAATGTCTCAGACACTCTTCTTTCCACAATCTTGACCAAACACAACCCTCATTTTGATTAAAAAAGTACAATATAAGACTGTTGATAAACAACACCGATTAATCAAGTAGATAGGACAATCTGTTTAAGCCACAAAATAGCTTACTTATTTGATAGTGGGGAGGAACACATGGGTAATGATCATCTGAAATCAAGAAGGGAATATCAACAACAACCCTCCAGTTTCCACACCCACCCACCACAAGACCACTACTGCACTAATACATATGAGAAATGAAAAATGATTTCCCCAGTGAATACCCTCAGCAAACACTCAAAACTCCATAAACCTGGCATCTTCATTCTGCAGTGCAAACCATCAGTTTAGTACACAGCATGCACACTATTTTTAGCTAATTTACTGTAATTTTATATCATCCTAAACTATAAAATGCCTTCCATAGACATTTCAATGAAACTTTAAGATCTCAATGGGTTATCCAGACTTGGAATTACAGTTCTAAAATTCCCTCTTATATCCAGTTTTCTCCGGCTGTGGGAACCTTGTCTGAATTACCATGTAACCAGCAAAGTAAATTAACATTACAATCCTTCAGTAAAATATTATACAACAAAGTACCATGTAATACAAAATAACATGCATTTAAATCAAATTATAAATGAAACCAGTTTAACCACCAAACTAGTACACCAAAAGTCTAGAATAGAATATTAATTCCACTAACAATACCACAAATAACCAATAGTACATAGCAATCGTTCATTTCCATGGTAGCAAATATCAAATTACATGACAGCTTGGTTGTGTTCTACATTTGTTTTACATTGCATATTACTTGTAAGAACTTACTATCAAGACCACCAGCATAAGTTACCAAGGGCAACACCACAAGGCACATTCTTCATTAATGTTAATATACTTAAGTCAGTAAGACAGAAGGTGAATATCGTCAGCACATAATATTTGTTTGCAGGTTTATATGCAAGTAAACTGACTTAACAGGTCGTAATGTGAAATAAAATCAAAATGCACGCAAACCAAGCCGCGTATTGAATGCATTATACATTGCTCGAGTTTCTCACCTCCAAAGGGACCGAGACTCCGCTGTAGATCAGCCCTGCAGAAGTTTGGCGATGAATGGCTGCGCAAGATGAACCTCCGGACATATAACAAGCTTCAAAAAATGATTCTCAAAACATATGAATCTAAAAAGAAGTCACGCTGCGTATTCCTAAGTCATACGGATACCGACTGTGACACTCAAGCGCATGATCCTTATAATAAATATATCCAGGCAGTACGTGCGACGTGCTTCTCTCTCACGATCTCAAGCAAGTGTGAGCTGCTGATCCACTGAGCGCGCGAATAGTAAATGATAGTAGGCTGAGCCGTAGATTCCGAGACAGCCAATCAGCGAACAGCACCAGACACCCGCGTGCATGTCAGCGCGCGCCCATCAGTCTAAACTTGAAAACGAAAACATATGGGAATTTCACTAAACAAGACGACTGAAAGAAGAACTAAATGTCTGCCTCAGCGAAAATCCCCTGAAAATAATCTTCATGGTTACTTACAAGTCCGCCATTATGTCCTGAATGATAGCTGTCTCATTTGAATCTAGCAGGACTAATGAATTTATGAAAAATGCATTTATTGATTTGTTCAAAATATACATAATATTACAAATGTTAGCATCATGGGCAGTGTAAATGGAAATATTTGTGGGAACTCCCTCATGTCTTAAGCTGACCATACAGGGGGCACCTTTTTGGGCAATTTCTCGCTGAGAATGGGTAACAAATTTCTATCTGGATACTTTAGATCAGTTGTGTGTGCCCTGTGTCTCACCTGGTTGCCCATTGATGGCAACATTAACCAAAGTTGCCCGGCAACATTGCTCAAAAAGTTGCCCCATGTATCATTAGCCTTACATTTTGAAGACAGCGACGGATAACACTAGCACAAACTGCTAATATATTTATGATATTTTGGTAGGCCTGTATGTAATGTTTACCTGCATTATCTTTAGCTTAATTTTAAATACGTTAAATTAAATCTGTGAAACACAGTATATACCCCTGTCTCATTTTCACTGATACTGTGCAGTAACCCCACACTAGATACTGCAGTAAATACCTGAAAGAGTTCACAGAGAGGTTTTCCCTCTCTCATTGTAGGTCAAGGGGCCGAGAGTTCGTCACCTCTCACACCTATATGAGGTATGCTAAATGAGCTTCAGTAGCATGTTCTAACAACAATGGTATCAATCTGTCGGTCTTTTAAATTGACAGAACAAATTAATTCACCTGATAAACTTGAAGGTAAGAACATTGTAAAAAAATATATATAACTAAATCACAAAGTTACTCCATGTGATAACTCAAAAATCAGTATTTCATGTCTATGCATATTTGTTAAGAAGCAGAGAAAAAGCAGGATAATGTGTGTGCTGGGGTCCTGATCGCCCTCTCTGGGGTTATATGCATTAATGGCTGGCTGACTGTACATTATCTCTCAGTTATATTTCCGTGAGTGTGAGTGTGAGTGTGTGTGTGTGTGTGTTAAAGTATCAAATGTCTTAAGCAGACCAGCACCATAAAATCACAAAAAATAACAATAATAATAATTAAAAAGCAAACCGAGTAGCACAAATTTGTAAAGCTTTAAAATAAAAGACATGTATGAATCATCTTAAAATCTGCATCACAAAAGACTCTTTAAACGTTGTGTGATAATTAGGTTGTTTCTTCATGCCTTTGACAACGAGTCTGAATAAAATCTGAATATGGGGAGCATTATGTTTGAAAATAACCATTCACAGGTCTCACATCTTGGCTAACAACTCCACAATGGGCCCACAGTTATGTAACCTCTGTGTATTCAAAGTCATTGTTCATTGTGAAGAGTGTGTGGAGGAGTTCATAGAGATGAAGAACTAACGGTTAAGCTCTCTGCAAAAGTTAATACTACTAACAGTACCAAACAGCAACAAAAAAGTTAAAGAGAAACAGCTACAAGTCAATTCAAGTCCAGTCGTTCTCCCCATTAAATACACATTTGAGCTTAGTCAGCACAGACTGTCTGACCTAGCTTCCCCTTTGCTCCAGAGGTATTCACACCCCTGTTTTGTTGTCCTAGATGGGGCATTATGAATGTGAAAAGTGAGAAACAGCATGAATTATTTAAATGTTGGAAACTGTTAATAAGAATGCATGATGAACATAGTGCCTGCTGTTCCATTTTATTTTATTTTTTTACTTCAAAGATTAGTCCCTAAAACAGAAGATGTATATAACAAAAGTTAAATTGAAATTGATTATCCCAATGAAACCTTTTAAATTTCAAAAAGAGTCATTCAAAACACAAAAGTCTATGTGTATGGGGTTTTTTTACATAAGAACAACAAACAAGGAAATTCTCAAATCGGGGTCCTAACTCAAGAAATTCTGGCACATCCATTCTGTGGAAACAAATGTACTAGCAGTTGACAAAGATGATCAGGCAGGCACTGTGTTAAGAACAACATTATATTAGCTGTAGTTAACCTAAATACTAATGTACTGCAGAAATGTTAGTATACCATATGGTTACATGTGTGTGTTAAATCTCCATTATTTGAGGGCAAGGATGTCACAATCAGCTTTGACCTTTGATCTTTGGTGTCACTCTGTTATCATATAGTTTAATAGCCACTTCATTTCAAGAGTGAAATCATTAAAATAGATTTACAACACTCCATATTCACCAGTTGCAAGAAATAATATTATGCCAAATTGGGTGTGATTTTGCCCCTACAAGTAAATATAGACAGATAGAGACATTCAGTAACTCAGCAAACCAACCTGACACTTTTCAGACATACCAATATCTAACTCAAGATTGGCTTACATCCTATATGAATTCTGACCCAAATATTTTGTCAGCTGAGGAAAAGCACTGACTCCAGTCCATCAAATCAGGAGCCAGATAGTGTTTACCTCTGCACTGACTCCAGACCAGCTTTCCCCAACCCAATTTCTAACTCCACAATCATTGGGAAAAACCAAGCTGGCCTCAAATCAGGTATAATGAGTGGCAACCAATTCCAGACAAAGGGCAAAAGTAGGTCAGTACAGTCTACTGCTTCTTCTACTCAATCATCATTCATAGATCCTCATTATTAACTCATGTTACGTCAGATGATCACATGCATGGAAAAGTCCAAGCATGGAAACCAATGTGACTTGATGCTCAGAATTAGCTTCCAAATGAGGAACAAGATATGCGTGCTACTTCCTGACATTTAATGTTACCAAAAAAAGCCTTTTGTAAAAATGTGACTGAATAGTTAAATGAAATCCTGCTCTATTTCTCATAAACCTAACTCTGTAACTTTTTTTGTACATTGTTTTCAATCATATTCATCATCCTATTTTTGATTCTAAATAAATTTAAATTAAATTAATGGTAAACTGCACTAAACTGGCCTTCTTTTATTTATTACTATATGTCTACCATCATAAATATGTAATATCCCACTCTGGGAACTTTTTAGTGAAAAGGCCTTACCTTTTCCTTGAAGTCCAAGTACTTAAACCCAACTCTTTTTCTACCATTTACAAAACATGCTGAGACAGACAGGATAAATTTTACTCATAGTCTATATAGACTTATTCACAACCATACCAGGGAAACCCCAACCGGCAAGTAAAGAATGGGTGAAGTACTTTCCCAGTCGATTTCTCTTAATGGATTCAAGTTTTACATTACGCTTTGCAAACTGATAAAGACCACACAAGAGGACCCCTAAATCCACAAGTCAGTTAGTTAAATGCAACCTGATGATATGAAAATATGACTGGATTTGATTTGCCAGTAATGTGGTCCATATATACACGTTTCCAGAGTAATGTCTGAAGCACAATTTCTTTTCACAGTTGGCCTAGTTGACTGTTTGCGTGAGCCTGAGGAGAATGACTTTATGTCTCTGCCTGACAAAACCGCTCACATCCCAGAAACCAAAAAATAGGGCATCTCTAACTGCGGGATGTGACTTTTGAGAAACCTTGATGTGAAGTTCAGTAAATCCTCCCACTAAAAAAAGCTCAACAACAACAGTGAAAAAAATTCTGTCACAGAGATTTGCGTTTCTTCTGAGGTGACCTCAGCACTGAAGACTTTTCATTAGGATCACTGCGACAGATAATAACCCATTGAACTCAGCCCTGAAGGTCACAAAGATCTCGCCTCTCCCCTCCCACTCTACAACAACAGATGCCACATGATACAACATGTCACAGATGGAGCAGATAAGATCAAAGGACAGGTGTAACAGCGAACAGAGGCTTGGCTCGTATTCTGGGAGAATCAACACCAAATTACTGAAGGGCAAACACTTTTATCATCGTTGTTGAAATTGTTGTCTCAAAGTGTTTCAACAAATAAAAATAATACATTTTGAATTCTAAAAATTATATATTATTGGATATATATTCATACAAATAAGCACAAACACAGCACTCTCCACCCAGGTGCGTAGGAGACTGACTGCCAGCGAAATGAACAGGAAAGCTGAAAATACTCCATGTTCTCTCAGCTCCCACATACACCGAAGGCCAAAGAACATGAACTCCTACCCATGTTTCTCAGGGGTAAACACAATCACACGATGTAGGCTCAGACTTTACTGTAGGATGTATATAAACAATTATGCGAACATCCGGATTACAATGTACACACTATATGCAGTATGAATGTTCACACTACTGGGATGCATGCCATGAATTATGCAACATATTTCTTGTCAGTTCTGACACATAACAGCATTAACTGCTCTCAGCCATCACAACACTGACCACCTTTAGACCTATAAGCCCTGAACTGCGTACAAAGCCTATATATGATATAGAAGCGTTTCTTTGTATGTCCTGTTCCCATCTGGATGCTACAGTAAGTAGGATGGGTTGCTGGTTTGTTAAGTCAGTCAGGGGGCAAAGGACTGTCTTGTGTCCATCTGTGACTTTGCTGTCTGAAGGAGCGCTGACATTTTAATTATTTTTGACTGAGGAAAGAGATGTAAGGCCTCAGCCTGGGAAAAAGCTGCTTACAATAGACGATGGGTTATAAAACTGTCTAAATGAGAGGCATATGCCATGAATCATGAATATGTAGGCGTAAGCATGATGTCCAAATCAAAAGACAGTCAAAAAAAAAACTAAAATTAAATTAAAAATAAAATATAAGTAAATAAAATAAAATAATAACATTTAAATAAATAAAAATGAATGAATGAATAAGCAAGCAAGTAATAAAATAAAATAAAATGCTCTCAAAATTCAATATAACAAACGACTAAATTGATTCAAATCTCCAAAATCGTCTACAAAGTCACATTATGAACAAGAGCTGTGAGAATCATGTTATGTGCTTTGGGAGGGGTCCCAAAGCATATGAAACAGCAGCTGTAAGACATTGCGTGTGCGCATGTGGAGTGGCATTAATATATGGGGGGAAGGTTAGGAAATGGAGGAAACTAGAAGACACCACCCAGACAAACTCCCTGTGACCCACATACCCTCCCCTCTTTCTCCCCCATCTTCCCTCCACCTTCTGGGTAGAGACGGCTTGAGAGCTGACATTCCATCCCAACCCCCCTCTGTCAAAACAAACAAGAAGACCACCTGGGGAAAAGGAATTGTTTTGTCACATTTTCAAGGGTCTAATCTTAACCAGTCAGGGGTCCACATCGCTTGCATGCCTTCATATTACACTTCAGATTTTGGGTACCCAAGACATACATGAGAAATCAATTCTTGATATTCTATTAATAACTACGTTTCTGCACTCTAAAAAATGCTGGGTTGTTTCAACCCAACTTTGGGTCAAATATGGACTAACCCAACTTTTGGGTTAAAAATTTAATGTAAAATTTTAACCCAATGGTTGGGTTAGTCCATATTTGACCCAAAGTTGGGTTGAAACAACCCAGCATTTTTTAGAGTGTGTGTATGTCACACTATACTGAAGCATGCTGGAAGAAGTTTGTTTTTGCCCTGCTTTTGTGTAGTCATTCATCAACAAAGGCTACGAAGACCTTCATAGAAAATAAATATTATGTAATGGGACAAAAGACACAAACATTGTAGTGAGTTGGATAACGTCAATCACCACGTTTACATGCACATGGATATTCAGAAATTGGCAAGCATCATGTAAACACATTAACCAACATTAACAATAACCAAGATTAAGCCAATATTCTGGTTTCTAGAAATATAAACATAGCTGACATATATTGTACCATTCAAAAGTCTGGGGTCAGTACAAGACATTTTATTTGAAAGAAATTACTTTTATTCAGCTAGGAAGCATTACATTGATTAAAAGTGTCAGTAAATACATTAATAATTTTCCAAAAGGTTTCTATTTCAAATAAATGCTGTTCATTTGAAGAATCCCAAATAAATATGATTCAGCATTGATAATGATACGAAATGTATTCAAATCAGCATATTAGAATGATTTATGAAGGATCATGTGACACTGAAGACTGGAGTAATGGCTGCTGAAAATTCAGCTTTGCAATCACAGGAATAAATTGCATTTTAAAATAGATTCAGCTAGAAAACTGTTATTTTAAATTGTAATTATATTTCACAGTATTACTGGTCTTGCTGTATTTTTTTATTTTAAAAAATGCATTGGTGAGCATGATAGACTTCTTTTAAAAACATTTAAAAATCGTGCTGACCCCAAACTTTTAAAAGGTAGATGCAGGAATGGGTGAAAATTTTACTGTTGTAAAACTTTAAGGAAGTATATTCAAAAACATTAAAAAAAACATCATAGCTTATATTTATAACATTTTGTTAATGCTCTTGTGTACTGCTCTTGCATATAAACTAATGCTGTCAAATGATTAATCGCGATTAATCGCATCTAAAATAAAAGATTTGTTTACATAGTACAAACCCAATTCCAAAAAAGTTGGGACACTGTACAAATTGTGGGTAAAAAAGGAATGGAATAATTTACAAATCTCATAAACTTATATTTTATTCACAATAGAATATAGATAACATATCAAATGTTGAAAGTGAGACATTTTGAAATGTCATATGCGATTAATCGCAATTAATCGTTTGACAGCACTAATATAAACTCTTAAACAGAACATGGCCTGTAAAAAAGACAGAATTTTCATTTTTGGTTGAATTATCCCTTTAATCAGAAAATAATGTACATGCAACCATGGTCACATTATAATGAGGTACTTATCAGAAAATACATTCCACAGAACATCACCATGAGATTCCACCCACAGATTTCAGAGAATGCCGCTAAGTGGCTAAATGTTGTTGTCAGTAGACGCTCATAATGATGTTCCCAGTAAAGGCTGGGGGAGGCCGCCGCTTTCCACCATCCATGCAGAACAGCTGAACAGGCCCACTTGTGTGTTTGTACTCTTTCATTAATTCCACCAATGCAGATGACACTTGCTCAGTCAACTGGCTGCATAGCTGCTGTTTCTATTTTTCAAAGTCGTCTACTGGATAATCTCACATCCCTTGGGAATGGTCAGATATGATGTCAGTGCCGTAGAATGAAATAACGAGACAAAACAGTCCACCACACACACACATAAAATATAATATGTTCAGATTACATAAGAACTGTCCCTTTTCATGGCCGTCCAAGTCAACAGACGAGAACCACTGCCCTCGCTTTCAGCCTGCGACTCCACTGGAGGCAGGGGAAAAGTGAAGATGCCATAATTCAGACTATTTATGTAACAGCATGCACTCAGTTTCCATAAAAGTTTCTCTAGGTTGTGTGTGCCTATTCGAACGGGTCGCTAGGCTGTCTGCTCTGACCCCGCTCACAGCCTTCGCCATCATGCCACCAGTGCCTGAAACAATGCGAGCGCAGATGGCAGGCATGCCACGCCAAATGCCACACAAAGCAGTCCCAGATGGAGCCGGCCTTGGATTTATCTGCCTGATAAAAGGGTATGGAGAGATTGCACATTTTGGAGATAAAAACAGCCAAATTTCTGTGTAGGAACATATGACCTTTCCATCATGTCTCACTTCTTACTTCCAGACTAATTCTCCTTTTGATCTGCTAATGTTCAGACCTGAAAATTGGGACGGATTACACAAGATCTCCTGAAAAGGAGGGGAAGTTGGACTGGATGGACAATGTACCTATTATGCACTTTGGTACTGTTTTGGGTTCTCGGACAGGAGCATGAGGCCCTTTTTTCCTTCCTGTTTAGCTTGTTTTGAATATAGCTTTTCTTAAAATAGCCATTGAGACAAAGTGATCAGTAAACACAGCTTGCCATCCCACATTTGTGTAGAATGGAAGTTCAGATTTTTATGGAATTCATCAAAGTCTTTCCCCACACAATACGAAATACATTTTTCTAAGAAGAAGTTGGTAACAGAAAACAAAAGCTTATTATTAGTTCTCCTAAAAGGTACATTCCTCATAAAATGTATTTCTCTGACATTTGTACACGATTAGTATTAAATAACATAACAGTGTGAAATCACAACTTCTTCAATGGAAATGCTAAAGTTAATATATAATATTAAATCAAGTGATGAAAACTTCCTGAAATCCAACTTTTAGGAAACTACTGAGCACATTTCAGCTGTGACGTGACCCTATGACCCAAACACTGCTATGAATCAACACCCCTATGAATCCATGTGGATGTTACGGTTTGAAAAGGATTGTTATAGAATGATAAACTCTTATCAGTATAACAAATCCTTTCAGAACAGAAATATCCTTATTAGCGATTGAGGGTCCTTGTATTTTTCTGTAAAAAAAGATCTGGTGATTCTAGTCACATTCAAACCTACCTGTGTGTGCTCATGCTGTTTTCCCAGGGAGGTGAGAAGTGAAAAGGAAGCTGTGCAGCCCATCCCAACCAGAGAGAGCTATCAAAACACACACACCCTCCCTATCATAATCTCTCCGCTTTGTAAAATGCTTTATACATGTCTTGTTAAATGTAATATTTTTAACGTGGCAAGGGTTGTGTTACATTATTTGCAAATTAAAATTACTAATATTTTTAAAGAGGTCATATGATGCTTTTTTAAAGATCATTATTTTGTGTATTTGGTGTAACAGAATATGTTGACATGCTTTAATGTTCAAAAAACACATTCTTTTTCAAATACTGTACATTATTGTAGGTCCTCTATGCCCCGCCTCTCTCAAACGCTTCGTTTTCTACAAAGTCCCTCCTTCCGACAAGCGCAGTCTGCTCTGATTGGCCAGCTGACCCAGTGCATTGCGATTGGCCGAACACCGCAAGCACTCGTCGGAAATGTAACGCCCCTTACCATAATCGCGAGCTTCATCTTTCAAAATAAATGTAAAGACAGAGCCCGAAAGGGGAACAGAGTCGCGGGACAGACACAGTGATGAAGCTGGTACGTGTTTGCAGTACACAAGCCACGGTTAAAGGGGTCATGCAACTTCGGGGATCTTATCTATGCACAATCAGCTTGTAACACTCCAAAGAGAAAGGAAAACTTGAAATCGCATCATATGACCCCTTTAAACAAAATCATCTGCTCCACACCACTATCCATAATCCACATCAGTTATGTAAAAGGAAGAGAGGGTACCAGTGAGAATGATAACCCAACTTACATTTAAATGCTATTTACAGTGACAGACTTCACAGGTTCAGATTATGCTGAAGACTGATACTGCAGCTAAAAGGATATTGATATTTACTATATACTAGAAGCAACAATAATAGAGCATGTTTAAAATGGTTGTCTGTTTAAAAGAACTTCAAAGCCTTTACCATCATGTCGTGTGGAAGTCACATTAAATATTTATTTGCAATAGGTGAACACCATATGACACTGACATGAATTACTCATTATTTATGAATGTGGCACTGGATCTATTCTGATGAAACTGTACGCTCAGTCATTGTGACCATTTTGAAACGCAGCCTGTTTCATCACGATAAACTGCTTCGTGCACAACCGTAATCGAGTGATTCTCAGTTCTGCAGTAAGCCATGATGTAATACACTCATAAACAACATAAGCTCAAAATGTAGAATCAGGATTAAAGCTTTACATCTGTTCAACAGTGTTCAACAGGGGGTCTGCAGCAGTACTGCAGGGAGTACGCCAATTACTGTTTGAACTCATGATTAAAAGATGCATCAGAACAAAATTACAATTTACTTCAACCAAAGCTAAAGTTAAAAAGGTACAGACACACAACGTCTAAAAAACAAAAGTTAACCTGGACAATAAATACAGACAACAAAACTGGGCTCCATGCTGAAAGCACAGTGTTGACCGAGAGCTTTCAAAGCCCATCTCTGCCTGGGACGCAAACCCCTGCCCTTGTGCTGTCAGTCAAGACACCTCTACCAGTGCACCTGCTCATGTTCACTTTCTTCTCAGCATGCATGTCTCTGTACAACTTCACTTTAACCAAGAGAGGCAGCTTGCTGATATGTCTAGCTGTAATACAAATTGTAAGAAGGGAGGAGAGCATGTTTTTCACAGCTGTGGAAGTCATTACATAATGCACTGACATGTCAGTCAGCGCTGTATAAGGCTCATCTGCTCTTTGTGGGTAAATATTATACCATTAGAATGTATATTGGCCATGCAGATGCTGAATAAAATACAAATGGACCAACAATCGCATGCAGCTGTTTTGATTAATGGCAATTTCTTTCATAAATGTCACTGTTCATTGTTTCTATGTAGAGAACAAAATAAAATATTTAGAATAGACTTCAGGGATCACATCCATGACGTAAATATTAAATATCTTTATGCTGACCAGTGTGCCTATCCAGTAAGTAATTTTTTTTTTTACTTCACATGAATATGGATTCACAAAGCTAGAAAATTACAGGACACATTTCAAGTAATTACATTAATTGTCTGTAATGCTACTTCAATTTCCATCCAGAGATGAATTCCGTTAAAATCATTTAAGTATGGTATTTTTTTTTTAATACACTGGAAACCTCATTCTAATAATATTGCAATCAATTCTTCTTATTATTGTAAAAAGGCCCTAAACTTCCTAGTTATTTCATCCTCACGATGGTGCTTTTGCAACACTATAACTGCTCCTCAGTAAAAAAAAAAAAAAGCTTTATTCAGACATAACTCTGCAAGAACTTAAGCAATGGAATAGTTATCATGCCTTAGTGATGACGCAGAATCATCAGCTGGGACATCATGACCTTCTGAGGATCTTTTATATTCCAAGATGGGGTCAGAACTTTTTCAATGCCAGGCAACTGAATGCTTAATATTTTACTTGATGATTCCACTGACCTCTCCTTTTGTCTATTTGGCTATGTTTTGGAACTAACTGTGGTTTTATTAACGGTTTCCAGTGGCGACCACACTCTGTGTTCAGCCGTTTCCTGTTGGGTAACGTTTCTATGACAGTTGTTTACTGAGCAACATTCAGACACTGTTTTATATGCTCATCCACAATACAACATGTAACATATATGAACTGATAAAAAGATCTGAGATCAGGCTTTAAAAACTTGAAAAAGTCTTTAAGAAAATCCTAAGAGGTGAAGGTTATGACACATTGACATGGCGCACATGAGTACTCTAACACAGTATTTTGCTTGTATAAAAAAACATACTTGCTTACATAACTAATATTATTCAGAAACAATAACATATAAGGGTGTATAAATAAAGCAAAGGAAAACTCATTTAAAATCTAGTTTAAACATGGGAAATTATTTAAAATCTACTCTTTGGCTCTTTATTAGTACTGATTCTCCATGACCAAATTTTTGATTCCTTAATCCTACCTCAAATACCCAAACTTAACAATCACCTTACCGACTAATAAGCACACACACATCTAAATGAAACAAAAACAAAGTGAATCAACGTCTTTGACTATTGATCAATGAGTCAGATTTAATATTCAGTAGTTAATTACCACTCAACACAACAACAACGTCGGTCTATAAAATTGACCCTCTACTTTCACTACCTGAGAACATGTTTTAGCTTCATGCTGTGGTACCATTTGAGACTGTGTTTAAAGGGGTCATGAACTGCCTTTGTTTTTTATTTTATACTGTTCCCTGAGGTCCACTTATAATGTAATCAAGATTTTAAAAAACATCGTCATTTAAAAGTAATAGGCTATTTTCTTTCCTGTTTTGACCCCGCTCATATGAACGCACTGTATGAATAGACATGGCAGATTGTAGACTCGGAGGTAAACGCCCAATGCTATGATTGGCTAACAGTTGTGTATGTTTTTACGTCATAAAGTGGCACATTCCACAAACTGTCATTTTGGCAGACTGGCTTCAATATAAGACTAACGAGAAAGTTTTGAGTTCTGAAACTTACAGGATGTGTTATAGTACAATGGCCACTTATGTGTCAAAAGATCAAGGGAATTTTGCTTTCTCAGTTCATGACCCCTTTAATAACATGATATATGTATAATCACTCTACCTAAATTTGATCAAATATACAGTACCTAAATAACATTTTAGAGCTCTGAGCTTGTTTTTAGAGTTCAGTAATTAATTTTTACATGAATGTTTGTTTTTAGCATGGAAACCAAAGAACGTCAACAATACAGAAAGCAATATCGAAGAGAGTAACAAAGAAAATCTAGCCTACTTCTTAACTGTGTGACAGCTTTAAAACCCATAACTGTAGCCTTCTGCTGAACTTTCTCAAATTGTGTCAGCACACCAAACCCTAACACAAAACATGTAGAAACACAAAAAAGTCTGACAATAGTTGCTTGACTCAAAGTCTCAAGCACGTCAATCAGACTCATCAGGGAGGAGGAGAAAGAAGATGGGATGTTTTACAGACACAGCAGTGCTCATACAAATACTATAGGTACATTTGTCCCTGTCTGTGCAGTGTTTGGGTAATTATACTATTCATGTAAGCTTCCAGAATGTTTCCTCTTACCTGGTTGTAAATCAGCGAATTTCAACCCTATCTGTCATATTCTCCTAAGACCCAACAATTTCCTTTTGTGACTGCAGAGAACATTTGTGTAATTGGTTTGGCCATGGCAATTTCTAACTTTCTTCCTGAACACACCTGACTTAGAATAATAGAACGACAGATAGAATGGCAGAACAATAAATAGAATTAAAGATAGAATGCTAGAACAATAGATAGAACGATAGAGAGATAGAAAAATAAATAGAACGATAGATAGAACGATAGAACAAAAGATAGAATGACAGAACAATAAATATAACGATAGATAGAGTGCTAGAACAATAGATACATAGAACAATAAATAGAACGATAGATAGAACAATACGATGAAGGATAGAAAGACAGAACGATAGAACGATAGATAGATAGATAGATAGATAGATAGAGAAAACCAAATTTATTTACACCTTACACATATATCAATATGCTTAACTCATGTATTAATAAACAACTAACTCACTGAGCACATACATTCTGCTAAAAGTGTATTCCACTATATATAAATATATTTAGTTTTCTTTTCTTAAAAACAAATTGAAAGCAATCCTAAAATTAATCCACATCATTTATTATTTTCTAATATCTACTGAATCTATTTTAATACATTTTTACAGTTTTAAGAAAGCAAAAAGTTTTCTGAGACATGCTTTGGCATGTGAATCACTTCTAAAACATCCCTAAAAACCTGTTCTATATAAGTACTTCATGTTGAAATACCCATGGATGCTGTCCTAGATTTCATTTACAGTAACAATGTAATTTGTCCATCACTTGACAGTGAGAGTCACTTCATGGCGGGTGCAGAGTGAAAGGCACACTCCCACGAGTCAAAGTCACTCAACTCCCCCCCAGCCACAGTCATCCTCTTCTCATCATTTCTGTCTTCTCTCTGTCCTACTCTGCCTCTCAGCGCCATTAGTCACAGTGTTGAGAGCGCAGTCGGCCCCTGCACCTGTCCTCTCCCGTTCTCACTCACACACCCGAGGGAACTATTATTGCCCTGGGAAGAGTCGTCTGCTTGACTGCTCTCTCTTTATCCCTCTATCACACACTGACACACTCATGCATGTAGAAAAGTTCTACTACATACGGCTACGATTTTAGCAATCCTTTTTTTCAGACATTCACATATGGACAGAATAACTGTCTTTGGACTACATGATTTGTAGCATGTATAAAATGACAACCTCATGAGACACAGGTGCACCATTACCTTTATCAATTATGTGGTCACAGTCAGTTTAATGCAATTGAAACTGACACCTTTTATGACCCATAATCCGTTGTGGCACACGTGTGCCTTTCATTCAAATTGGGAGTTTTTTTCCCCCATTATAAAGAACATATGTCTTTGAGTCTCATCTCGCAAGGTCAACATTAAATTGTACTGGTTAAGCCCTGTTAAAAAGTGTTTTTGGGAAAAATCAAAACCTGATCTATTGCTCAATAGTAGATGATGATGATGAAGGGCAGTATCTTCTCACTTTCTTCTTTTATGTATCAGAGAGCGTGCGTTTCAACTGGCATGGCTTACATTTTCTGCTAACAGTCAAAAAATGAGGCAAACAATTACCTATTTATGAGAGCAAACATTTTTTGAAGTTTTAAAGAATGATTAAACTGCAATTCCTCCAGCTCTGGTTGAGTAAAACAGATCAAAGCTGATCAAAACTCTTACACATGCATAAACATCTCCCATGCTATATTTAGAGCTTCATCTCCATTTAAGATTAGCTTCTAATTACCTCATTATGTTTATCATTTAAAGTTTCCCCATGCAACACATTCAAGTCAAACTTAATTTACTCTGTTCTCAAACACCAATTATCAGTTCAGAGCTTCATTTGTGCACTTCAAACTGAACATTAGAAACACTCAAGTCATATTTTATGATACATACAGACCTTCACTATATCTACCAGTGCTTCCATGCAAATGTCTCTCTGTCTAATATTTTAGTAGACATTTTATTGGGTGGATGGACGTTTCATCACACGATCTCAGCATGACTCTCAAAATACACACAAGATAAAAGATTGCATGTCCGAAGCCACAGTCTCCTGACTGAAGAACAAACATCTGCCCCCCAACTGGACACTATTCACACATTTGGTCTCAATTCATAATCATGAGGAACTCAAAAAACGGATGCAACATGAATATAAATGATGCAGTATGTAGCAAAGAAATGACATTATTATAGACAATACATTTTAATACTTTTACTAACAATGTTGCTATGTGATTTTTTTTTGGTGGCATAATCATATAAACACAAATGTGTATATTTGTGCATATATATTGTGATATATAACATAGTTGAGGCAAACTGTTTATAATAAAGAGCTAATTTGTTTGGTTTCACCACACAGGACCTAAAAAGCCTTTAAACAAAAAAGAAAGAGAAAATTACAAAAATAATAATAGATGCAAAGTGCACATTTCCATACAGGTCAGCTTTTCATAATCACAGAAGAAGGAAGTTATTATCTGCTGCTGCAGACTTACAGTTTGTCGTTGAAAGGTTTGTAAACATGAAGCAATCAAAGGCAATGCACGCATGCAAATTTGAAGCCTATTATCCTGTTGAACAATTTAACAAATTACTTAACATATCTAATCTCACCTAGAAGAAAAATTCTTAGCTTGCCACAGGCTATAATAAGGCATGCATAAAACATCATCTTTCTCTTTTTACTGAAAAGAGAAGGGCAACGAATAAAAAAAAAAGACATTTCGAATAATTCCTTCAGGCTAAACATACCGTTTTTGTCTAGTCTAAAGCTCACACTGCTTAGTTAACAGGGTTTCTGCAGGATTTTTAAGCTCAAATTTAAGACTTTTTAAGACCCCGCGGAAACCCTGGTTAAGTAAAGCCATAGCTCAGTTTATCTTCTCTAATACACAATGTTGCCAATTATAAGGTATTATTCATGAATAAACCCTCTAGACTTGCATTTTCACTTGTTAAAAGGGATTTCCTAGGATACAAGAAGTTCATTCAGATTCTGTATCATGGAAAATTATTTTCTCCCCACAACACAGAAATGTATGCAGTAAATGCCATATCCTGAGGTTTCCAATCAGCTGGTTTCATTTGGTTGACTTCATTATGTACAACACATTTCTCTTAGAAGAGAATTGGGAGAAAGAGGAAATGAAAAGAGAACGTGGGGATTTCACAAGGGTGAGGTTACTATTTCTCTCTGTGAAACAATGCAATCGGACACATGACAGCTATTAGATGAAAGCAGGTTTTAGATGCCTGAAAAACTACAGTGAGTGGGAGTGAGGGGCTTTCCTGGGAGTTGATGTGCCATAAGTGAATCTGATGGACATGTGAGAGTCATCAGGTGAATTCCACATAAATTAACATTTAAAACTAAACTTTCTTTTAGAATTCAGTCGGCGGTCTAAACAAAAGTACACAGATTAAAATCCATTAAAAGTACTGTACATTTAGTTCTGGAACTAAAGTGGTGTGAAAGGCCCTAACGTATAAATGAGATGCAGAAGGCAAGTGTACACATCCCCCATGATCTTCAGTGAAGCAGCTGAAAAATGGAAACTCTTTCATTGTCAAAATCATTTTAAACACTGCTCAGAGAAGTTACAATAGTGCTAAAAAAAAAAGCTCTGGTATCAATTGTTTGCCATATTTTGATGTTTTGTTAATGCAAAAAAATTCAAATATTCCTAAGTGTGGTTTAAGTGTCCAAATACTTTTTGAGGCCACTGTAAGTGCAAAGTAACTATAAAGATTTGGTGAAATTTAGTGTATTGTTCCTTCACTTTGACCAGTATAAGATTGCTCTTGATCATTGATTCTGAGCCTCAGGTTCACTGATACAAGATAACACTTTAGATTTAGTTAATCCTCTTAAACTGTTCAATGGTATCTTGGCCAGTGTAATTTCTAAGCCAGGTCCATAAGTCTCTAAGCCAAAGTTATTTCCTTCTGAACTGCTGAATGGAAGTGGGAAGAGCTTGGAGGCATGCAAATAATATTACAAAGAGCGATTTGAGCAGCCATGAAAGACTGAAAGATAATGCGTGTCAGACACAATCACACTGCACAGATTGAATGTTTAATGGTTACATTCTCAAAGACGTTTCTTATTTGAAAGCCATTTCACACATGTTCAAGAGTGACGCTGGACGTCAGAGCTGCTAAAGTTGTGGTGGGATAAAAATTGAGAAATTTCCAGACTTCATCTAAAGTGGTGCTTTACACAGTAGGTATGTTTACATGCACTCATTTTTGCTACCTGGTCTCATGGCATAAACGTACCTGGGGGCACTTTTTAGCGAGAAGTGAAATACGTACCAATTAGTACACATCACTGCAGTTTCCAAAATAAATGAACACTAGAGGCAGTAAAACTTAAAAGTAAAAAGTTTAGTTTTATATCTATGGGTTTTCATCAATGGTAGGTTTGTTGGGTAGCTCACGGAGTACGGAGACGTACTTGAGAGGCGAGGAGCTCCGGTTCGAATCCCGTGTAACCACGGTTCGACAAAACAGTGGGTTCACATATTGAACCCGTGTTTTAGCTCCTCTCAGTGGACATTTCTCTTTGAAACTGCGGCGAAACATGCAGTAAGGTACGTAAAAACGGTGTTGCACAAAAAGTACACAGAGGTACGTATTTTTATGAGACCAGGTTGCATTTTTGCCAATCGGAATGAATGCAATCCAATTTCAGATTCTGAAAGCTGTTTATATGAAACAAACTTTACAATAAAATTCACATTTTCTTTTACATATGCATTACATGTTACATTACACAAAATGTTGCCGCTTTCAGAACCAGAAAAATAACACTGCAATGTCACTGGAGCTACCACAAGCATAATTGTCATTTTTGCCTTTGACACATCTAAAAAGTAAGCTAAATATATGTCAGAAGAGCTTTTTTTTAGGTCAGTCTACTCCACTGACCAGTTCAAAACACAAGAGATTAAAAAAAACACAGGCATGATCATATGACTTAAACGTATGTAAACATAGGCACAAGTTTGTTTTTTTTAATCCGATTGAGAAGATAGTCAATTCAATCGTTCACATGCTTAATTTATTCTTTTTGATTGGATTATTTCAGGTCTATAGCATCCTTTCCAAGTTTCTTTTCAGATAGAGCTCAATTGAAGTGGATTTTCAATCCAGTTGAGCTATCAATTTGTTTACAAATGGAATATTTGGTTGCATTAAACATGGCTAGAGAGACAAATTGTACATCTTCGATGAAAACATCAGGCAAATGTATAAATGTGTTTTGTCTTTAAAATATCTTCAGAATCACAGAGCAACTAGAACAGGTTTAGCACTGGATCGTGTCAATGGCTTTACATGTACAAAACATTCCTGAACACTTTATTCATCCATTCATTGGTCCCTTGACCTTCTGTTTTCATAACACTTACGCACTTTGAACAAAGATGTAAATTCTTGAAGATGCACTGCGTCAGTGTTCTAGGTCATTAAAAACAAAAGGTTGTTTGTTATTGCAGTTTAAACAAGAGGAATTCATCTTAGGAGGAGCCGGGGGCTGTGGTAGCCCATCCATAACACGGGCATAACGCAGCCAGTACAAAAGTGCTGAGTCAGTTAGTCATCAAAGCAGACTTTCCTTGGAAGACAAACATCCTCAGAGGAAGGTCACTTGGCCCCATGTTTACGAGCAGAACAGCTTGCGTGTAGGCGCTTCCCCCCCACACAAAACCAACACTTTGTTTCACAATGTCAACGCAGTGTGAATTTAAAGCCTTCCTATTTTGTTTTTCCCTTTGACACAGGGTTGGTTTCTTTTTATGCATCTTTGTGCTGATGCGATCTGGTGCAGAGCAGTGTTGCCAATTCCGCGGTTTTCCCACGGAATTGGGCTACTTTCACACTGTTGCCACAGGTTGTTTTTCATGTCCGCAGGTTTAAGCGACCCCAATAATGTGATATTTAGCCCCTAAAATGCGAATTTTACCAGGGGAACCCCACCAAAAACGTGTATTTTACCCCACCGGAATGTGATTTTTACCGGGGGATCCCCCTCGAAATGCGATTGGGCGAGTTTTGGCCTAGTTTTGAGTAGCAATTGGGCGGGTTTTGTTGTGAAAACCTGGCAACCCTGGTGCAGAGTGTGTTTGTGCCAACACTGTAGCAGAGACAGACGCGTAAATCTTTTTTACAAGAGGATAAGACTTTATTGTATAAAGGCTGTGGTCCTTTAAAGTGAACACTGCATTGTGTCTGTAAAAACATTGCTAAGGATAAAGGGCACATGTTATCTGCTGACGAATTTAAGAAATATAGGAAAACATAGAAAATGGTACTTTAAGTATAGGCATTGGAATTGAAAAAAACTATTAAACAACATATGACACCTCCCTCCTAATTAGCCAAACACCTCATGAGCATGAGAAAGACTTTCTTTGCTCACAGTGTATTACAGTGTGCTGAAGAACCAGATGGTACATTTTACATTCAAGTACCTCGTTCTGCCAGCATTAAATCTGAAGCAGGCACATACAAGTGGGTAGGTTATTCATACGAATATACCCTTAACCATTGTTCTTCAACTTCCATGAAGCTTACCACAGGAATGTTCACATGTTTACTCAGGGTGTATTCACACCAGGAAAATCCGCTAGTTCACTTGCTTTGGTCTGAACCAAATACAATGTTGATTTTTTTTGTTTGGTGCGGTTCGCTTTCACACTGCCCTTTTTGCAAGTGAACCAGAAACTGTAAACTAAACCACACGTGTGCTTAAGGTCATCCATTCATTGGTTCATCCATTCAACCGTACCAGAGTTCGTTTGGAAGCGGAACGAGACCACCTCTTCAGCTGGGTCTTGGTACGGTTGTTTGGTGCGCACCTGAGTGCGACTGCTGTATTCACACCTGCCCAAAAGATCCGCACCAAAGGGGGAAACGAACCTGAGTTCGATTCAATCGAACCAAACAAGACAGGTGTGAATAAACCTCAGAGAACTAAAGAATTCTGTCCGAAAGAAGAGAGAGTTGCTCTAGACGAGTCAAAAGTCATAGTATTCTAAGATCAAGAGGCAACTATTTTTTTAATAATATATTTGTCATACAATGCAGTTCAAAAAGTTTGTTGTCAGTAATATAAATTTTACAGAAATTAATACTTTTATTCACCAAGGACACATTTCATCAATCAAAAGTGACAGTACAGACACTTGTTGTTATAAAAGATCTCAAATCTGTTCTTTGAGCTTATTATCCTGAAAAAAAACAGGGTTTCCATAAATATTAAGTTTAACTGTATTAACTGTTTTTAACATTGATAATCATTAGAAATGTTTATTGAGCACAAAGTCAGCCTATTAAAATGGTTTCTGAAGGATCATGTGACTCTGAAGACTGGAGCAATGGCTGCTGAAAATTCAACTTCAAAATTCATCCATCACAAACAAAACATATATTAAAAGAGAAAACAGTTATTTTAAATTGTAATAATATTTCACAATTTTACTGTTTCTACTGTATAAATAAGTGACTTATAAATAAGTGACCACACAGAACACACTATCATTTATCATCAAGGACGTTGGTATGTCATGTAATTTGACTAGCTTCTACCAAGTGATTATTTGCAAATAAACAAAACAACAATAAAAGATACGGGAACAATATTCTCTCATAAAGTTATCCTAATTATATACTATATTTAATTAGTGCATCAGAACAGACTTCTGATTTTTGGCCATGATACAGCAGTTGAGAAGCACTGTATAGGCCAAATAAGGAGCTCAATAACAAGTCCTGACTCGTTACATAATGCATCATCGTTAGATTGACCAACCGGCATTGCATCAGTTGGCAGTGCACCAGAGCCTGGCAGACTCCATGATAATCCTGGATTTCTCTGCACAAGCACTGACATATAAGTGCACTTACTACAGAAGACAAACCACTTTGACAGATAGGCTACTTCATTAAATAAAGTATTCTCAAAATGTTTCATTATATATTTGGTTATTTATGGAATTGCTGATGCTCACTGGAAACGTGATTAAATCTGCTATCTGGATTTAATCATATGTTTTATACAAGTTGCTTTGTATTTGTATGGGGGGGGGGGACTTTTGTCTTACTGTCAAAAGTAAGACATAATAAATTCATATTTGGTCTTTTTTATGTTGAAATTCAGAATTTTTAATCTCATATTTATGAATTAGTATCTCAATTTGATTTTTTATGTCATAATGATGACTTTTTGTCATAATTACACATTAAAGAGTTAGTTTACCCCAAAATGAAAGTTAGGCTGCGTTTTACTCACCCCCGAGGCATCCTAGCTCTTTTTCTTGTAGCAGAAGTGCGCCTCTTTTTTATGTCTCAAAATAGATAGGAAATCCTCACCAACATGGGGCACATTCACACAAACATGATTTACAATACTATGAGAAATTTAGAACTGTTCAACATGAGTAAAACATCACTAGTTAAACTAAAATATACCTTGAAAACACAGAGGTCTTGATGCAGTGTCGTCTGAAAATGATTTCTCCTCTTTTGAAGACTCACTATTTCAAAGGGTGCATGTGGGCATAAAAGCTTTTGCTGTTGCCATAGCAATGCAGTCAGCTGCATGACATCAAATAAACGCTTTTGACGTTAGCTACTGGTGACCTAGAAAAACCTACTGAATATGAAGACCCACGGGGCATCAAAACCAATAACTCATAAAAAACAGAAATCGCACACCCAAGGACCCAAGGATTAAAACAAATATGGATATTCTTATAAAAACGTGTGCCATCTTGAGATTTGTCAAAGTATATTAAACAGTAACTTAATAATGTTCATAATGTGTTTTTAAAAGATGGATAGTATCTTCTTATAATGAGATCAAAAGGTACTTCTTGTAGAGCTTGAAAAGCCCTTTCTAACTTCCCTGTCATACAGTCTGCTGCCGAGTTCGTTCAGCTCATTATGTTGGTGGTCACTACTGTATTATTCAGATGGTTCCATGAGCGGATGTGTTCTAAATATAAAGCTTGTCCTTAACTGGTCCAGTGAATCAGACACCTCCCCCTCAAAACTCCCAAAGACTGATTAAAATTCCAGAGCTCCAGCCGAGCTGCCCTGCCACTGTAATGGGACGCCAACCTAAATTAACAACCTCGGGCAGCTAGTCAATCATCAGTCAAATGTTCATGATACACTAATGGAAAACAACTTGTCCATCACTTCTGATGCACTTGCTATGACCATTGTGCATGTGATACTCTTGAAAAAAAATAAATATATACATATATATACTTTTTTTTTTTCAAATATAAAAGGAAATTGTTCACCAACAAAAGACATTTGACTTGTCATTTATGTATTTAGCAACAATAGATAAATAATTAACCAATAATGTGTGCTGTAAATATTGTATTTAAAAAGAGCCTGATTTAGACCGTCACCAGTTTCGTTCCGGAATAAATCAGTGTTTTGTACAAATGTTGTAACTGTTGTAATAAACAAATAAAGCTCACAGCTTAAATAATTTGAAATCCATGTTGTCTATAATATATCACTGAGCCAAAATTACTGCAGCCACATTGTCAGGGAGTCATCACAGTCACTTCAGTCACCATCCAGGATAATTACCCGATTCTTCCTCCTGCAAGTGGTCTTGTTCATCGAGATGCAACCGCAGAAGTTTTCCTCCGAACGCACTAAGGTAGTGTTACGTCCCAGTGGTTGTGCCTCCGTGTTTTTGCTTTCTCCTTCTCTCTGCTCTGTTGTATTCTTAGGTTCAACCCTCCTCGGACTGCTATTGGCTCAGGAAGCCGTCTGTCATCGTTAACGTGGGTGATGTCATTATCTAATTGCATTAATCCTTATAGCTCATCTCATTGGAGTTAAGTCTCTGCACTGATCTCATGTGTCGACTGGCTCTGGTGCACAGTCCTGTGGAGAAAGCCATTGTTCGACACGCATACGTTAGCATAATATTAGGCCTTGATCCTCCTGTGTGTCTGTGGGCAAGCTAGATTCTCCCAGGTTTCATTAGGCAGAGAAAGCATGCATGCTGCCCAAAACTTTACTGAATATGATCTCCAACTCTTAGTATCCTCAGGACTGAGAGGAAGTTGCTTTAAAGGGCAACTGTCAGTTTGCTGCATGGCCCTGCACAGCTAAACATAAACCTAAATGAATGTCAACCACTTGAATATTGAATACTGGTTTGCAGTACTTAATTAATAAATTGAGTTTTTAATAAATTAAATTAAGTTAATCAAAAATAGATGATACGAAAATGCAGGCAAATTTTGAATAAATGAATAAAATGCAGTTTTAAATACCACACACTAAAGTGGTGCAAATATTGCCTTCTTCATTTGCATCCTGTACTACTCCTGTCCTTCACTGTTATACACAAATGACAGATCAGTAAAGAATATCACAACCCATCAAAGGGCAAGGAAGTGGCAACATGACAAACTGTTACGACAAATTGATTAGTTGTGCCACATGAAAGACGTAGCTGTCTGTTTCCTCATGCACTTGGCTCTATAAGTAACTGAATAAGTCATTTGCTACTTGGCAAGCTTTGCATTCCTCCTCATTCTGTATCAACTCTATCTGATGTGGTAAATCCGTCAAGAGCGCCATTTAATTACCTCTGTTAAATATATTCAGGCATTATACTGAATATTGAAACTGGGTGACTAACAATAAAGGAAATGGGCAACTTTTGTCTTGAGCAAAAATATTTTCAAACACAGTCTCAGGGTTTACAGAAATAATATTTATGTAAATGGAAAGCTACATTATCAGTGACAGCAAAACAAACCGAGGAATGTGTCAATGTGTCAAAACCACATTTTATCCAACATCTTTTCTTCTTCAAACATTCAGAATAAAGGGAATATGATTTGCTTACTGCATTGTGATCCCCGAGCGGTTTTTCAATCAGTGTCCCAAATATGGTAGGCTGCAAAAAAAGTAGAAATCAATCAATCAATCGAGGAACACAAAAGTTGACACAAAGGTCATGAGGAAAGTGTAACAAGTTTAAGTTTCCTTCTACATTAAATGAGGATGTATAAATATCACATGATGTTGTCATGATCACAGGCAATTCAGACGGCTGACCGATAAGCTAGATTAGAGTCATTAGGCAAAGTTAGTTACTGCAAACTCAAGTTACATAAGAGCTCAAACTGCACCCAGACCCGTAACATAGCATTAGAAAAGCTTTGCAAACAGAACACGATACAATCACACATTCACATCCTCTTATTTATTGAAATTTTTTAGGATATTAAAGCTTAAAGATTGTTGACGATTGCATCACTGTTTGCCATTAACTGAGCTTTGCCTAATGATTTATTAATCATATTTTGCATACCACATGAGTATTTTTACTGCACAGCCAATATGCATCCGAACAATATTATAGACACTGTTCTAGTATCCATATCATTTCCAATGCTTCGTTGAAAGTGTCATTATATTCACACTTGACATATTGCAAAAGTGACATGGATTCAGTGCTAAAACTGGGAAGAGAGATGCTGACCATTCAATATGTGAATGCTTTGTTTTATCAGCTTTATTGAACCATTCCATAATTAAGCAATCATTATGCTCAACATCAACCTTCGAGAGAATATTTAATAAATCAGACTGATTTATTAGCTTTACTGATCTCAGTGTTACTGCAGTGGAGTAATTTGCCACAGTGCAACATGTTTCCTGAGGCTGTTGTCCAGAACACAGGACGCTTCAAGTCTAACAACCCCCGTGATATTTAATGACTGTGGCTAAGGAATAATGACCATAATAAAAGAGCGGAATTCATTATTTGAGTGAGCAGGTGTCTGTGTCAAGATTAATGGAAAATGTGTGACTGTAATATAGACATAAAAGAAAGAGGAGCTTGTTTGGCTAATTAAAGTCTAGACCTTCAAATAACAAATGAGACAACATGGCAGAAAGCATCTTGCCCTGCAAGTCCATCGGTCAGTGATCCAAAGCAATTAACAAAACAACAGTGCTACATTACAGCACCCGGTGGCTCCGGCAGAGAATGAGAAAATGACAGAATAGGCAGCAAAGCAAGTCATGCATGTAATTAAAACCATTCCACTAATACAACGGCTGCAATCGTAATGGGCTACACTAACAATCCTTCTTCCCCTGTAAAACTACTTGAGTTGCAAGTCCTGTCTTGCATTTATTGTAGTTGGCTGTGTCAGAAATGTAATCCATGTTGACTTAATCGGAAGGATGTTTGGAGTTTGGCACAGCTGGAAAGAATGTGATCTCATGGATAATCTAAGAGCTGGATCATTCATCGGCCTATTAATTATAATCTGTCTTCAGTTCCACAGCCTGTTTTTAATATCATGTTGTCTAGCTCAGTATGAATGGTAACACTTTACAACAACGTTAACATTACTTCATTCAATAGAAATCTGTCTGTCTGTCTGTCTGTCTGTCTATCTGTCTGTCTGTCTGTCTATCTTTCTATCTATCATGGTGTGATAACATAGTTTATATTTTGAGATAGTATTGTATATAGTATAGTGGCCTAAGTAGTATATTAATAATATAACATTAACCTAGATCAATAAATTCTGTAACAAGAAATGTTTAGATGCCTAATGTATGAACTAATGTTAACAAACTGAGTCTTATTGTAAAGTGTTAACGAAAGCATTCAGGGACTTTAATTTCAAGCCACCATGGTTCTTAATACTTAGAGGACTTGGCTTTAACACATTGTATTTGCTTCAACAACTGCCAAGCATGTCTAGGGCTGCTCCAAGGCTAGATTCAAGTTTTCCAGTAATCTTCATAATCTTCAACCATGCAAACAACACGGTCTGAAGGGCAGAACAGGAATCCGCCATCCTCAGGTGCCAGGAACCAGACATTTGACACACAGTTTGCTCACTGGAACACCAGTTCCTGGCACTGAAGGAGCCAAACTGTCTACTGAGGTTTCTGCTTTAATGGAAACACTGGGGGAATCCATGCTGCTGCCACAGGTGCACCAGACCCCTCTAATCACACAGATGATTGCCTCTTCTGTCACACTGACATCTATGTGAAAAACAGATGCTCACCTACATGTTATCTCAGGAAATTGCATTCCCTATAATTCAAGAATCAACTATTAACTCTGCAAATATAGTGACAAACAAGACAAGCATAATGAAATCATCCTCCTTCCACTGCCATTTAAACTGTCAAAGCATAAATTCAAGTCATCAGGTTGATTACGAGCTCCTTCTGTGTGATTTTAAATAAATGATTGATTGACTGCTATTGTGAGCAAACTTGGTGAGCTCGAGTGAAATTTATACTTTGTGAATGGAACTAACTGTAGGGTAAAGGGTCAAAGAAAGATTTCTCAAATGAATGGATCTTTCAGATTTAGACTTTAGACAGACAGGTCTGAATCAATCCTTAGCATTGACTTATAAATCTCTGTCTGAGAGCAGACAGTTGAAGGATGTCTGGCAGGTCTGAAAGTTGTCGAAGTATTGTGTCTCTTCTGGGATTCATTCATTTAGAATGCAGTCGTGCTACTCAAACTGAAGATATTTCTGAAACCATGTGAACACAAAATCAAAGAAGCTTAGTGCTAAAGCCTGGAGTTTAATTCTTAATTCTGAATTTTACTCAGCAAGGATACATTAAACTGATCAAAAGAGTCAGTAAAGACCGTTATGTTACAAAAGATTTATATGTTAAATAAACGCTGTTCTTTTGAACTTTGTATTCAAAGAATTCTAAAAAAAAAAGAAAAAGATTTGTACATCCACAAAATATTGCGCAGCACAACCATTTTCAACATTGATAATAAAATTTGTGTGACACTGAAGACTGGAGCAATGGCTGATGAAAATTTACATCAATTTTCAGATTTACCATTACTGGAATAAATTACTTTAAAAAATATATTAAACAGTTATATTTAAACAGTAATAATATTGTCTGAGAGCAGACGGTTGAAGGATGTCTGGCAGGTCTGAAAGTTGTCGAAGTATTGCGTCTCTTCTGGGATTCATTCATTTAGAATGCAGTCGTGCTACTCAAACTGAAGATATTTCTGAAACCATGTGAACACAAAATCAAAGAAGCTTAGTGCTAAAGCCTGGAGTTTAATTCTTAATTCTGAATTTTACTCAGCAAGGATACATTAAACTGATCAAAAGAGTCAGTAAAGACCGTTATGTTACAAAAGATTTATATGTTAAATAAACGCTGTTCTTTTGAACTTTGTATTCAAAGAATTCTAAAAAAAAAAGAAAAAGATTTGTACATCCACAAAATATTGCGCAGCACAACCATTTTCAACATTGATAATAAAATTTGTGTGACACTGAAGACTGGAGCAATGGCTGATGAAAATTTACATCAATTTTCAGATTTACCATTACTGGAATAAATTACTTTAAAAAATATATTAAACAGTTATATTTAAACAGTAATAATATTTCACAATATTACTGTATTTTTCATCAAATAGATGCAGCCTTGGTGAACATAAGAGACTTTTTCAAAAACATTAAATATATATATATTTCTTACCTTATCTTGGTAACTCTGCTATCAAACACTTTCAGGTTGTATAAAATAATCATGGGATCATTTTATACCAGCAAATAGAGAATTCTTATAATGTTATCAGCAACAAAACATTCAATGGGGTTTGTGGGCGTCCTGCAAGACAGAATGAACTACAGACTTACAATAACCAAATGAGATGAAGTGACTCCCACTACAAGTCACACCTACTATCAACCAAAGGTAAAATGTTTATTTATTAAATTTTTTTAATTAGATTAATGAAATATGTTTGCATGATCGAATTTTGCTGTCATCTCAGTATGGAGTATGAAACATGATCGGGGGGGTATTACAGAAAGATCTTAATTTTAGAATCCTCTCTTATCTGTTAGGTATATGGCAATTTCAGTTAGGACCTCATTTAGGACAAAAGCTATTAGAGAACAACATTTCCTAAGTGCATCATATCTTAACTAAAGATAGGAAAAGGGTATTACAGAAGCATCCTATTCCTAAGTCAACAAAAATATGGATAATAGACTTAACTTTAGGACAACCCCACTGGTGTCCTAATTTCAAACCTTCTTAAAATGAAAATGACAGTGTGGCATCTTCTAGAGAGCAGTGTTTCTGAAGTAAAAGAAGTAAGCACAGGAGACTCAGCTGCTTGCATTAGCTCAGTATGACCCAGTGTGTGATAACGTCAGCCCTGTTTATGTTGGGTCAAAGGTAAGCTTAAACTCACACTTTAGTGGCAAGCAGCAAAACACCAAGGGGTGTGTGTGCCTGTGTGTGTGTGTGAATGAATGAGTGTTTCAGCATCTTAGATAGTACCCAACATTCTTCTAATACAAACATCATCCAAATTTGCAAAAAATAAATAAATAAATCATAGTTCTGGGATCCCTCCTAAGTAGGCATATTTTTAATGAGCATAAAAATCTTCTCAGTTCTACCTGAGACCCAGAACATAACTTATTAACATATGCATGTTCAAAGTCAAAGTCAGCTTTACTGTCATGTTTAACACACTACAGAGGAAAAAGAAATGTGGTTCCTTCAGGAAATTGCAGTGCAGACATGACACATATATTACGCAAGTATTACAGTAAATAAAAATTAAATAAAATAAATCTCTTCATATAAACTAACTAATGCTTTGGCTGTGCTTTTTCCATTTAAAATCAGAGGCAACCACTGCATTTTAATCACGATCCAAACAAAGATGCTAAATACATGTTATTTCGATTTCAATTAGTTTGTATAATTTCGAAATTTGAAGCAAAAACAGAATGGTTTGATTTTAGCTTTGTGAATTAGACGCAAATGTCACTCTGACAGCAGGTGGCGCTTATGGAACAGCAGGTATTTATAAGCTGCTGCCCCTTTCAGACCGAATGCACGGATCCAATATAATGATCCACTTGAGATTTCTTTTAGAGCCCTGCATTTCAGCCCGGGCCCAACGGGCCCCGACTTTTTTATGCCCCTCGGGCCGGGCTTCGGGCCAATTTTCACGTCATAGTTCAGACGCGGGCCGGGCCTCAGGCCTGTTTTAGGCTTCTCCTTATTTTTATATTTTAGACATCCATCAATTAGTGATGAAAAAAATTGCCGCACTGGTGGAAACAACACGAGACCATGCTAGCGGCTCGACGGTGTTTATTGTCCCGCCAGCAGCAGTATGGTGTTACCATAAATGTGACAGGGGGAAATAGTAAGGAGATATTTGAGTAATTTACTAATAAACTAGTGTTTTCTGAGTCGGTGTCGCAAGGATGAAGTTGCCGATCCTGACTCGCCATCTCCTCAGAGAGAGCCTTTAGAGAGAAGTGCATCTTTACGGATTATGATTATAATGAACTATTTTAATAGCTGAAACAGTAGTATAAGCTGTTTTGGGAGAAGGGGAAAAAAAGACGGGATCGGGCCGGTAATTCTGATAAGCTGTCGGACACGGTCCAGGCTAGGGCCTGAGCGTCTCAGGCCAGGGCCAGGCTAGGGCCTAAATTTGAGGCCCGTGCAGGACTCTAATTAATTTTTTTTGTCCACTGTTTAAGTTCACTTAAGACATAACCGACTGTGTTTACGAGAATACTTGCCGAGATATTTGAGATAATTTTGTGTGTATGTGTTCATTCAGATGCAAGGATACGTGAAAGAGGAATCAATTCAAAACGCGGCTCTCTGTGCTCGCTTTGAATAAGTGCGCGTAGCTCCGAATGCGCGTGAATGGTTTAAAACACTTGAATGTTTAAATCAGCAAAACTTAGAAACACGTGCAAACGATCAACTATTTTACCGTTTTACCCCTACAAACTAGAGAACAACGCAAATCAAGGAAGGAATTTTATATCACTGTTCAAGATAGCCCATCGGGCAGGGTGGTGAAACATTTTGCTAGCCCGACTGGAAAACACAATAGTCTCGGGACGTCAGGCTAGCGATTTTGCGAGCCCTGACGTTCAGCAACCTTTGGTAGTGATGTATTGCTTTTGTCCGTGCTGTCAAAGATGCTACAGCTAGTATACAGCTAGTGCACCGCTATAGTTCCCCTTATGTGCCTGCTGACCTCTTTATTAGTCGAGAGAGTAATGTGTCACAGACATCCCACCTCTCCCGGAAGCTCCGGGAGTCTCCCGCATATTAATAGTGGCTCCCTGACGCCCGCAAATTAGATACAATATCCCGGAAATCGTGGAGGCAAGGGAGAGTACGAGCAAGAGGAAAGAGCGCCACTTAAGCGAGAGAGAGAGACACATGTAGTGACATATAATCATAACCGTAGCCAGCTATGAGATCACCATATGAGTGTCTGAATGTATAATTCAGTTTAGACAGTTTGCAAGAATGTTTAGCGTCCGTGGTATGAAAACGATCGCTGCGAGACGCTGGCGGAGTGAACGAATCTTGAAGGCGCGGGCACAGCCTCCAGATCCAGCGATTATAGGCGTTTTTGGACTTGTCTTTTCCACTTAATTTGACACTTTAGAAAGTTAATAGAGTGGGAAGTTGCAATTTAGGGTCAGCGATTATCTTATCTTATTTGCAAAATATTTGAAATAATTTCGGTTTATTTTTCGGTTTTGTATTTGTTTTAATAGCAATATCTGGCAACACTGCATAGTCGGCACTTAAACTGACAGTTATCAAAAGAGCACGTTATTGCTGACAGGATAGCACATTCGGTAAGGGAAATGCAAAAAATATAATGATATTATCTATTAGAAACGTTATCAACGTTATAAAAAACAGTAGCACTTAACACTAGTTAAGGGGGGGGGCGCTGTTGGGGGTGGTACTACCTCCCTGAAATGAGTTTTTGCAGGGTGGGATGTCTAGTGTCATCATTTAGACATGAATGGACCACATCTGGCATGACCTATAGATAATCCACTTACACTGTATAATAATATGAAGGAAAGAGATTTGATCAATCAAATCACAGAGCATTTGTTTTATCCCTTCATCTTCTCGGGTGCAAATCCTGAATTTTTTCAAAACTACAACCAAAACTACAAATGTTTTACTAAGTTACAACACCAGTATATTAATAAGTAAAAGCTGAGTATTTTTTACTAAAAGTAAAATAAAAGTAACAAAAGATAAACTAAACAAATAGTTTTGTGTGTGTGTGTGTGTGTGTGTGTGTGTGTGTGTTTTAAATACATGCACTTTTTTGGCATTCCTTAAAAATGCAGTTTTACTCTGCATATTGTACATATTATAGGCATGGTAATAATAATGTAGTGCCATTTACTAAACATTTTATGAATCTCACTGAATTAAGCATTCACACCAAGCAGGCAATTTGCTAACAATATGAAGAAAGTCCAAAAAAATTAAAAAAAGGGAGAAAAAAAAGAACAGCTTTGTGCTAAATCTGAGTCTTTTACAGCAGATATGGATGAACAAGGTAAAAGGAATTTACATAGAATCAGTGTCTTTGGCCCACTAAAAGGTTTGCTTGCATAAACGTACTTCCCAATTATGTTATTGTGTTAATGGGTTGAATATTATGTTACAGTAGGTGCTATTAGCATTCACCAATGAAATGTATTGCGATCATGTGTTGGTTATAATAGAAACACTCCAGGCCACAGTAGCCCTCCAGAAGTTTGGACATTCTAGACAAAGTGAGGTTTTGGACAATATCAGCAGAATGCTGATTGCAATTGCAATTGATCAAATAATAATACTGAAGACCAGTAATAATGATTTTCTGTTTGATTACATAAAAACGGCAATAAATAAATGCTGTCTGCAATGTTTTCATCAAAATTGTTTGTTGCTTATCAATGTAAAGTCATCACAAAGCAAAGATTTATGCTAATATTGTCCAAACCTCCACTTTGCCTAGGGAGTTTCCAAACTTTTGTGGTGTTTTTTTTCATGGTCCTGTCAAAGTATAAAATATACAGGTGTTTAAATAAAAGCTCCTTTTTGCCTTGATTAGTGAGGAATATGTTTTGATCACATAGGCATAAAGCAGTCACGCTAAACCTCCACTGGCAAAAAAGGTTGAGCTCATAAAGGAAAGGGTGCAACGAAAAACACAAGCCCAGTCCAAGGAGCCTTTTGATGTGAAAGAGACCACACAATGAAACATGAGACCCCCGTAATGCTAGTCTCATACACCCAAGCCACAGTCCTCAGTGTTTACCTTCTGTGAGAATACTTTTTTTTCTTAATAAGTCATTTAAGTTTGAAGGCAGATTTCACAGGTCTAATTGTTGCTATCACTGCATAATGCCCCTTTATGTCACTTTTTAATGAAGTGCTTTTATTACAATTTGGCCCAGTGAGCCAAGTGTAAAAGTCAGGTGAGCCTCATCAAAAACTTTTGCAACACGATCCCACCAAACTCTTTCTTTCTGAACTCAGCTGCTCACCTCAAAAAAAAAAAACTGGCATCAAATGCATAGTATCAAAGAGTCAGATAAACCCAGTCGACCCCGGCTGCGGTTGAGCCTGGGCACGGCTGCCTTGAGAACAAGTGGAGCACATGCTGACAGAAAGAGAATCTGAATTTGGGAAGATGAAAGTCATGTTTAAGCATTCCTAGACGCTCTCTTCAGAAGGACCGTGACTGTGTATGTGCGCGAGGATCAAAGCCTCGCCTCCAGTGCCGGGCTGATGGTGGAGTGTGTGGGGGCCACCGAGGTCCCTGTGTGAATGGGGACAGGGAAGAGCTCTGGGCTTTGATGGAGAGCTTGTGCCTGATCCCCCGTCACTGCTGCATTGTCTGAAGGGCAGGGACAGTGGATCAGGCTACAAGCTCGCTATATGAAGTGCAGTGGTGTTCATGCTGTTCACAGGTGTAAAAAAGACCTTCTTCAACTCTGCATTAGACAGGTGATGTCATGAGACTGAGTGAAGTGAGAAATGATTAGATGTTGCTTTTAATACAAACAAATGGTCTTTGCACGCAAAACGTATTCTCGTAGCTTCATAACATAATGGTTGAACCGCTGATGTCACATGGACTATTTTAACGATGTCCTTACTGCCTTTCTGGGCCTTTAACATGTCAGTTGCGTTGCTGTCTATGCAGGGTCAAAGCTCTCGGATTTCTTCAAAAATATCCTAATTTGTGTTCCAAAGATGAACGAAGGTCTTACAGGTTTGGAACGACATGAGGGTGAGTAATTCATGACATAATTTTCATTTTTGGGTGAACTATTCCTTTAAAATACTCATATCCCAGCTTAAAGGGATAGTTCACCCAAAAATTAAAATTCTGTCATTAATTACTCACCCTCGTGTTGTTCCAAACCCGTAAGACCTTCTTTCATCTTCGGAACACAATATTTAATATATTTTTGATGAAATCTGAGGGCTCTCTGACCCTCCCATAGACAGCAAGGTAACTACCATGTTCAAGGCACAGAAAAGTACCAAGATGATCGACAAAGTAGACCGTGTGACATCAGTGGTTCAACTGTAATGCTACAAAGCTACGAGAATACTTTTTTGCGCAAAGAAAACCAAAAATAACGACTTTATTCCACATTTTCGGGACTTATGCCATAGAGCAAAACCCGAATGCAGAA
>NW_015635305.1:516497-523286 GCF_001515625.1 Sinocyclocheilus rhinocerous
CAGAAAAGTACCAAGATGATCGACAAAGTAGACCGTGTGACATCAGTGGTTCAACTGTAATGCTACAAAGCTACGAGAATACTTTTTTTGCACAAAGAAAACAAAAATAACGACTTTATTCCACATTTTCATCTCTACTGCGTCACTTGTGGACGCGTGTTCATGACAGTACCATGACGCAAGCATGTGGCGGCACCGATGCTGACCCAGATCTGGCGTGATGACGTTGAACACATGCACTGTGCCTTGTGCCGCCACACGCTTGCAGAATGTAAATTCTGTCATCATTTACTCACCCTCATGTTGTTCCAAAACTATTAGACTTGTGTTCATCTTCAGAGCACAAATGAATATATATTTAATATTCTCTCAGTTTTTGTCCATCCACTGAAAATCTAAGAAATGAAGATCGTATGGGTTTGTAATGACATGAGGGTGAGTAAATGATCACAGCAATTTTTTTTTTTAATATGCAAATACAACTACAAATCAGTCATTCATAGCTTGATTTCTCAGAAGAGGGTATTTTTGTGGCTCTGTGATACTTTCAAAACATTGGGCTCCATTCACTAATATTTTGAAACAATTCTTGCATTTATGCACACAGGAAAGAGTACTCACACAAAATTTCCTTCAGATATACTTTGTACCAACACCAATATTTTTCTTCCGCTCATTCCAATACGCTGATCAATTAGAACTGTCGAGTGTGTTGTTTCAGTTTGTTTTAAACTTTATTGTAAATTGTTTGAACAAATTGTCTGAACAACATGTATTCGGGATAACTGTCTGAAAATTTTTATTATAAAATTATTTATTGCCAATATTAGTGTTTTAGCCATTTGAAATCATACATTGTAACTTTAAGTTCAGTTTTGTTTTTTGTTCTCTTTGAGTAGTATTCAGGTGTGCAATATGGTATGTATAAATATATGTTTGATGTATTTTAGGTCTGACTGTCTAAAAAACAGTGGTGGGACAATATCAATGATGTCTCCTGCCTAACTGCAGCTTGTGTACTAAAATCAATACTTTCTATTCCCTATAGAACATGACACAGAGGAGAGACTCAGATGGAGAACATACCCGTTGTTTGGTGACATGCCTCAGTCCAATGTGCGGCTGACTCCTGCACTGTGGAGAGAAGAAAAGAGAGAATGTATTGCTCTAGCACACACAAAAACACATTTCTACAGCTTGAAAAGACTTTGATTTTTGGTTTCTCACTCTCTAAAAATGCTTGAGAGAACACTGAATATAATCTGGACTAAAATTTGTATAAGTACAGTATTATAAACTGCATGATAGTTGTGAATACAAATCAAACATGGCAACCACACAAAGGTCGTCAGAAAACGTTGCAAAAATTGACAGCAAATTTTATTCCTAGAGCTGTATTCAAAAGACAGACTCTCAGAAATAAGTACAAAAGCTTCCACTGGGGCAGTACCCTTTCAAAATGTACTAGACCCTACTCTGAATTAGGAGATAATTTAGTTCCTCCAAATGGAGTTCCTAGAACCAAATATGTTCCAAGATCCTGCTGTGCGAACAATTCAAAAAGCAGGAACTCCCTACGCCAATATTTCTAGGAACTGAAAAGGTTCCTCTGGTGCAAAAGCCCCTAATATGTACCTTTTAAGCAGGGCTGTACGTTCACTTTTTTTGCACATAGCACTGGTGCTACAAAGGTTGAACATTTTGTAGCACAGGCCAAACAGTTGTAGCACAAGTTAGGGGTGGGCAATATGGCAAAAATATCATATTACGATTTTTTTTTCAGGATTAGGATATGCACATAATATACAAATAAAACAATCAGTGCTTTATTTTTCAGGTACAGTATTTAGCAGTAGCCTAACATTCAAGAAATTGAATGAACAAATATGAAAATAATACACTATATGTCGCACTGTACAGCCCTGCTTTTAAGTACTATTATGCATGCTTTAGGTACAAAGGTGTACCTTTTGTCACTGCTGCCCCAGTGACAGCTTTTGTACCCTTTGTTTCTGAGAGTGCAGGATGCAGTGTGAGTTCTTGTAAAATAATTTATGTTAATATTCAAATTGGGCCAGTAAGTGAGTTTAAAAACTCAACCATCAACTCACCATATTCATCTAAAAATAACTGAATTTAATCATTAGGGCAAACAAACAAATAAATAAATGGTATATTTTTGAGGAAAATGATTTGAGTCCTAATGTTAAAACTGCAATAAATATATATCCTTAAGAGTCATGGGAGCTTTTTTTTTTTTTGCGAGTATGTTGAGCTTTTTGAAACCTGTGTGTCACATTTCAAACATGACGTGTGAAAGCAAACAAGCTTGGATTTTCTTTCCAAAGACGAAGCTCATAAACAGAGTCTGCAGTTGAGTCTGTCACTGCTCAGAGCCTGCGCTTCACCAGCTGCATAAACACACACAAAAATACCTTAACTGACTCGAATCATGATGCCTCCTCACAGAACCAAAAATTACCCCTCGTACACACAAAACCACTATACCACTCTGACTACCTCACTAAATTCATGTCCAAAGATTTAAACACCGACCTGAACCAAAGACCACTGCTCCCTTTATTGGTGCGCAAAGCAATTACCTGGGAAACAGGTGACGGCTGAGTTGATTTTTTTAACTCTAGAGAGAATTTATTCAGCTGACGTAGACATAACACAGGGCCTGGGGGAAACAACACCTGCTCCAACCCATCAAAGATTATGGACCTTTTCATAAGAGCTGAAATGTATTTACCTGACAGGCAAATATAAAATGCAAAATTAGGATCCAAATCGATTACACAATAGAACAGAAAGATGTTGCCATGTAAATTCATCAGTAAACTCAATATCTGAGAGTGAGACCCATGCACAAATCATGAGAGAGGACAGACAATTGCTAACAGAAACCACGTCACATAAGAGTTCTTCATTATGAGGGAGACAGGTTGCCTAGTTACCACAGCAGCCTGCTACGTGCATGTTCTTGGGCTGGTCTACAGAGTCTCTGTCACGCTCCATTGTGACTGCTGCCTGAGAGGCCAAACACCTCCTTCAGGTAACGCATGTGTGTGTGTGGGAGAGCGCTCTCCAGGTCTTTGGCTAACGTGGATGATTACGTGCAAAATGGTTCAGGGGACTGATATCTTCATGCAGGGAATCAAAAAAGTAAAAATATTTTAAATGATAAAATATAATATAATATTTTTAAATTATATTTCACTCAATATTTAAAAGAAAATAAGTCAAAACTATCACATGTACCTTAGTAAAAGAATAATATATTTAAAATACATTTATTTCATACTAAGTAGTTCAAATCCATTAACATATTTACTAACATATCGCTTGAGACTTACTGATATAAAAATTATAATTAAACTTTATTTGGAGTACTGCTTGTGTACAATGCACATTTCTTAATATTAAGCCTAAAATGTGTTTTATTGTCACTATTGATGAGGATTGTATGATTTTTGAATAATATCGGTCTTTAAATGTAAGATATTTAAAGTGTAACTGAAGTATACTTGCAATAGTTCCACTTTAGCACAATCAAATATACTTCAGTATATCTTTAGTTGGACTATTTCCGCACAGATTAAGTGCATTAAGTAAAAAATTAGTTGTGCCAATTTAGCAGACTTTATGTATACCAGTTTAGTATACCAACAGTACAATTACATTTACATAAATGTGACCCTGGACCACAAAACCAGTCATATCGGTCAATTTTTTGAATAAATAAGCTTTCCATTGATATATGGTTTGTTACATGACAATATTTGGCCGAGATACAACTATTTGAATATCTGGAATCTGAGGGTGCAAAAAAAAATCTAAATACTGAGAAAATCGCCTTTAAAGTTATCCAAATGAAGTTCTTAGCCATGCATATTACTAATCAAAAATTAAGTTTTGATATATTTACAGTAGGAAATTTACTAAATATCTTCATGGAACATGATCTTTACTTAATATCCTAATGATTTTTGGCATAAAAGAAAAATCAATCATTTTGACCCATACAATGTATTGTTGGATATTGCTACAAATATACCTGTGCTACTTATGACTGGTTTTGTGCTCCAAAGTCACAAATATGTAAATGTATTTGTAGTATACTTAGCATGAAATAAATGTATTTCAATTACATTTTAGCATATTTATTTTTCACTAGGGAAGCTCTGCCAAAATCAACTAATACAGCATAAGGCAGCAGATTTTCTGAAAGAGCAAAATAAATAAATAAACTAATTAATAAACAAACAAACCTTTAACTGCTCTTTTAAACTTTTATTTTTTCAGTATTGCAGTGCAGCACTGTTCATACCTTTTTTTATAGAAGATGGGCTTTATTAGGTTATCATAAACCGTAAGTACCATGTCCTATCCCAAAAACATGGCAGATGATGAGCTTACATTTCTGGTTAAAAGAAATGAGAGGAAATAAAAAGTGGTGGTGAATCTAGAACAGCAATACAACGAATATCCAAAGCGTGTCATTTGTAGTCTTATTTGTAGCTTTATTTGTAACTTTAGCAACAGCAGAAAAAGGTCCTGCATTTAATAGACACATAATAGACATGAAAGTTTAATCTTTTAGTCTTACTAAACTAATCATTAACTGAAGTGAATGCTCAATTTGTCAATATTTATAATAATAAATGGTATTTTTTGTATCTGATGGTGCAGATCCATATTTTAAAAATTACATTTTTTAATCCAATAAAATAGAAAACACATCACATTAGATTTAAATGTAAATGTAATAGAAGACAAATGGAAGGCTGTATAAAAGTCTTCAGCTAAGGTTTTTAACATTTTCATTAAATAAGTGTGGTTGGGAGGGGGTGCTGACATCATTAACCCGTTTAATGCCAAGTGCCAAACAAACCATACCCCAGACTGAGAAGATAAAGTGAAATAATTTACATGCAAGACACAAATGTCAAGGACGACAAGGATCAAATGAGCACATATGAGCAGAATATCATTACAGTAAATGGCAAAGAAACCCAATGAAGTGCTGTAATTAATGCAATCAAATTCTCTTTATCATCAAATGCAGCATGACCATTAGTTCAATGGCTGTTACTCAAGACAATGAATGCAACTCATTTAAAATGTAAAAATTTTATTCAGGAGCACAGTGTTTAATTATACAGCATCATTGCATTATTTTCATGTACACAGCCAAAAGGTCTATAGAGTTATTCATTAACATTCCCATTCATCTCAATGGCAGTTTCTCACTAAGTACAAGACCGCCCAAAAAGTATGTGATTTGCCTACTTTACTTTTAGATCCAGATTGTGTCGTTACAGTAGGCTAACTGGGTCATGCTAACCAACCAAACCTTGAAACTTTTAGTCCAGCAGCCATTACTCCAGTCTTCAGTGTCACATGTAACTTCAGAAATCATTCAAATATGCTGAATGGTGCTCAAGAAATATTTCTTCTTATCAATGTTGAAAATAATTGTGCTGCTTAATATAATTGTGGTAACTGTGATACATTTATTCAGGATTTTTTTAATGAATAAAAAATTAATAAGAACAGCATTTATTTAAAATAGTAATATTTTGTAATAAAAGTCTTTCCTGTAACTTTTGATCAATTTAATCGCTGAATATAACTATTCATATCTATAAAACAAAATCTTACTGACCCCAAACTTTTGAATGGTAGTGTATATATGCTTTACTTGAGGGACTTTGGAAGTTTATATAAAGGAGTAAAACTGTTGATAATAATGCTTTCACAGCAACAACTGCTTTGGAGACACTTGAAGACAATCAAATACCAAAGTGTTTCTTCACCAGGGTCAAACAGAGCTATGCAGAGTATTTCAGAGCTCTGTCGGAATTTGCTGAATTATTATAAATATTTTCCTAAAAGCTGTTCAACTATCTAAACAGGAGGTATATTACCACATTATCACGCACCATCTCTTTTCGCTCCCTTCTTTTCGAAGCAGATGAGCACCAGCGTTTACATAAAGCTGACCTTGACTAACATAGCCTGTTGAGGCTGGTGAAAGTGTGGACAGCACAGAGGCAGCCGCTCCATCCTGCGGCCATCCATTTTATCAGCGTCAGGGTGACGGAGTGCATGGCTGTCACGGGGATGAGATACGGCAGGCTGAGGTCCCATCTGATGTCCGGACAGTGTCGGCTCACCCCTGGCCTGTCCAGCTGTGAGTGCTCCTCTCTTACAGTGTGTGACAGGCAGACTCAGGGGCAGATAGTGCACAGAACATGCCTCATAAAACAAAAGGAGTGAATAATGTAGAGGGGCTTTTTTACAGTTCAGGATAAATTACCTTGACATCTTGAGAAAGGTCTTGAGAGAAAGCCAATATGACGTTTTATAGCCCCAGTCTTGCACTTGAAGGCTCACTGGAGTATTGGAGCTTTCATATAATTACAAAAGACTAACCTCCGGCTATGTTTATGGCATATTTTAAAAATAAAATACATAAAAATCTCAGGGTAAGAGATGGAAATCTGTATAGTTGAATGTTGCAGAGGTCTTCAATATACAAGTTTTAAAGGGGTCCTATTATGCTTTTTCACTTTTTTAATTTCAGTCAGTGTGTAGTGTGTATGTTTGGGCATAAAAAAGATCTAGAAAGTTACAAATCTCAAAGTCCACTCCAAAGGGAGTTATTTCATTTTTTAAAAATCCCTTTTCAAGAACTACAGCAAACGGCTCGTTTGGACTACAGCGTTTGTTTTCCGGGCTTTGTGATATCACAAAGCGGCCCATTAGAATATCATTAAAAAT
>NW_015635305.1:523427-529320 GCF_001515625.1 Sinocyclocheilus rhinocerous
AGGGGCGAGGTTGTGGTTAGAACGCTTGGTTGAGTGCATCAGACGAGACGATGAAGAAGTTCATCAAAGCCGGAACTAATCGAGCCATTTGTGCCAGGCTGGGGAGAAAGGTATTTTAATAATGTAAATTATGTGAAAAATAATGCGTTTTTCGAACCACCAAGCATGAGAGCATGTTCTAGTACACCCCCAAAACATAATCAAGACTTTGTAAAAGAGCATAATAGGACCCCTTTAAGACACACTGAAAGTCTGGCATTCAGAATCTTATCAAAACCTGGACATAAACAAAGTTTTAGGATTTAGCTAAATTTTAAACAAATAAACATTATGACACAATTATATATTGTAGGTCACTAATCAAATTTACATCAACCAAGGTCAAATGTTCTTTAGTTTTCAGACTTAATTTACTTAAAGGCACAATATGCAATTTTCGCCGCTAGAGGGCGCATATTCAAAAATAAACAAATAGACAAAGACGTAGTTTGATGACGCCGTGACTGAGTGTGGAATCATGGGAGTTATCGTCTTCATCCCCACGGCCGACGCAATCCGACGGGACTCGGGCAGAAATAATGTTCATGGATGAGCTAATGATTTATTTATGTTGTAGAATGAAGCAGGGTGAGGCTGAAAGCCGTCGAAGCGAAAAATGTGGGAAAAAAAGCAGCGCTGTTTTATCATACTAGATACCTTTGAAAGTTCTGTTATAATGCTACTCTGTGCGGTCGTCATCGGTCTATTAAAACACACAACATATTAAAGCGTCTTTGGTGTTTCCATGTTTTCTACAAAACAAAACCGGAAATCGAGGGTGTATGACGTCATTGGCAGACGACACAGTGACACTATGGACACGGTCCGTGTCACTAGTTAAAATTGCTTATTTCTCTGGATGTATACATTCTTCGAAACATTTGGGATAATGTAAGTACACAAGTCAGCAAAATATATAACACTGTTCTAGTGGTTTTTGGATATTTTAATAAAAAAATCTTACATATTGTGCCTTTAATTATATTGCTGATGTTATTTTAAAAAATCCAATTATACATACAAAGTATTACATTAAAAAATTGACTAGTCGTCTAAGACCTCTCCATTCCACTATATGCTTAATATGCATGTTGCACAAAAGGCAAAACACTTCTAAAACATTTTAGGCAAAAAGTGTTGTAATGCACTCGTTTATCTATAGCTAACACTTTTTAAAATAATTTCTACTAAATAAATTAACTATAAATGGAAGTTTAGCTATAGACAGCTTTAGCTTTAGACACTTGCTTTCGAAGATGGTTTTCTCTCCACCTTTCAAAGTGTGTTTTTGGACAGTTTAGAAATGTACATCGCCCCCTTCTGGCTCATTTGAGAGGACTGATACAGAGTTTTTACAAATTAACCAAGGGTTTGTGCAAATTAGCCTCTTCTTATTATTTAGGTTGAGGGAGCTTCCCATAATTTAGAAACACAGCAGCTTATGAAAGCACAAGAGGCATTAGACACACGAAATGCAAGCACCCAAGTGTTCATTAAAAATCTTTTTGGCAAGCACCTTTTCCATTGTAAGTCCCTTCGCGTAATTCACCGCCAAGATCTTCGCTGATTAGCTTATTATGTGTGAGTGACATGTCTCTCTTTTGAGACCTTGAGCCTGATGATTCCCCATTCCAAACAGCAGATGGATTGAGCGGGGCCTTTATTCATGACTAACGAGACACAAAGATTGACACACGGCATCGGGAGGAAAAGGTCTCCAAGGGAAGCGTTGTTTGATGAGATTATGCTGTGGAAACAAAACTGAGGCTTTCCCTGTTTTCCCATGGAAAAAAAAATCTTTCAAATGAATTTGCTGTGAGAGGAAAGAGAACATTTACAGAGAAGAAATAGGTGTATCAGAGAGCATCTGACATCCTTTTCTGTGTCGCTTTGTGATGGTTGATCATAATCAGTATACAAGGCCCAGCTGAAAACCCCATTTTAACAGAAAACAGTCCATAACTACACATTAAACAATAATGGTCTGGGTAAACCCACTCTCTTCTCGGTATGCTAATGTCATCAAATGAAAAGCCACAATAACACCCAAAAAAAGGTATCTGTTACCCCTAAGTCAAAAATCTGTCATTAAAATGGAAATTGCCTCAGATAAGAGTCAATGAAGGTCAATTAAAAACTCTATTAGGCACAAAAAGAGATAAAGCCTTCAAAGCCCTGTCAGCAGAAAATAACTGCACATGACAAACCCAGACCTCAGAGAATACATTTATGAAAATGAAATCATTCCAACATGGAAAGCACATAGGCCTAACAATGATAAAACGTAATTCAAACCATTATATTAGCTATTGTCAAGATTATAATTATTTTAAACCCGAATGGTCTGAACAGATTTCCATATTTTTCAAAATTGCAATTATGGTGACATTATAAACCTTAATAGTTAAATCAGCTTTGAATATGCATTAAACATGGCTTCTAACAAATGTTACTTTAAAACAATTTGTAAATGAAGCCACAAGTTGTGAGAAATTCAGGATTTGTGCTCTGGATCTTGTGTTGCCTCCAGAAGTATTTTGCAAATAGTTATATATATTAAAGGCTTAGTTCACCTTCATCCTATGGAAAAGAAAATGCAACTTTCTGCTATAAGTCCTCTTGTGCTCCACACAGGCTCCATACATACAAAACTGACTGTGCCTAAATGCTTTACTAGGCCACTAACTCCAAAGGACCAAAACAACAAAATATACACAACTCTGTACTACTCAGCATAAACTATATTCCCTTCTGCTTAGAAAAAAAATGTAGGTTTTGTGGTTACCTCATGACTGACTGTGGCCAGTGAAAGTCATTACTCTGCACATTGTTTTGCACTGCATTTAATTTCCGTGCATCAACAATGTTTAAACTACTGGTTTCAGCAATCCAGCTGCATCACCTGCAGAAAGCACATTCAAGGCTGAAGGACATTAAACTGTTGGTGAATTTAACTTCCACCAACAGACTGCATCTTTTGAATAAAACCGTGAGTAGGTCACATGTTTCTGACAAATAGCATGATATGCTACGCTCAAAGGCACAGAGTTTCGAGTCTGGCCTTCACTTTCCTGTTGTGAAAAATCCATAAAAAAATAGGCGCTTTAATTCTAAATATGATTGAAGGACAAGGAAACATGTCAGGACTGAGGAACAAGCATAAATCTCTCTCCAATGCCCAAACACATGAGAAAACTGACATCAGTCACACGGAAGTCTTTCACTGAAGCCGAAATGTAAGTATATAACATTCAGTATAGAAAAACATGAAATCTTTCACAATCCCTTGAATTGTTTATTCAACAGACATTGTAAGTAGAATATTCTGTTTATGAAACAGTCTGTGACATTTCTTACTGATGATTTGTGAACAGTTTGATATCTTAAAGGTCACTTGCTTCCACTGTCTGGAAGTCTTGTTAGCTTGCTGTAAATTTATTTTTGTTTAGAGGTAATTCCTAAAACATATACAGAAACCCACAACTGGAATATGCTGAGCAAGGCCAGTCTTGTCTGCTTGCGTATGCTGGTTAGGATCTGTCTGTGACCTCCACATCCTTGAGAACGCACATCTAATAAATGCACTGATCACAGAGATCTGTATGTAAGTTCTTGACCACATGTTCTCATTTTCATTAACTAACCAAGCTAAGATAAAGAAGCACATTTCTTTTAGACACTTCTTCATGAAACCAACATATTAAGTAGATTACTCCATCAAAACAACAACAAAAATTCACACACACAAAAATCTGTATTGCAAACATTGGTTCTCACATTTGAGAACATCTCTCTAAACACTGCCTCACAGTGGAAGCATAAGGAGAAAAAGAAATGTTCATCCAAAATGTTCTGAAGGAAAAAAGGTAACAATAAAAAAACGACATAATTTACATTACATTACATTTAGTCATTTAATTAGCAGACGCTTTTATCCAAAGCGACTTACAAATGAGGACAATGGAAGCAATCAAAATCAACAAAAGAGCAATGATATGCAAGTGCTATAACAAGTCTCAGTTAGCTTTAAGCAGTACATGTAGCAAGGGTTTTTGTAGCTAAGGACTCAGTAGGGCAGGTCATTCCACCAGGAGGGAACATTTAATGTAAAAGTCTGTGAAAGTGAAAGTGAATAATTTCTACATAAAAGTTCATCTCTGCACTACACTTAAATACTATGCTTTGATTATGCATGCTAAAATTGTTACACTATCAGTATGTACTCAATAAAAAAAATCTATATTCATAGTAAAATTGTCTTTTAGCTTTGAATGAATGAATGAATGAATGAATGAATGAATGAATGAATGGAGGCGCTTTGAGAGAACTAATAGCTACACTGGCAATTTTGCATATTTGCATATTAAACCAAAAATGATCATAAAGTGTGTTTAAACCTATATAACAGCTTTAGATTTAGAGAAAACTGCAACATTCCAGAGAAAATGAAAGAGATTGCTGCATAAATCTCACACAAGCCAAGTCAATTATTTTGCAATTGTCAGTTTAAGGGAAGAAATGGATTCAGTTTTGGCTGGCAGCACTTTAGTGTCCACTCTGAAATGGCCTGTCGAGAACACTGCATATGCCCTCTGATTGAAAAATCATCTCAGGATGGGACTTTTCTCATCCCTCCATATCTCAAAATCCATTTATGAAGTTGACAATATTTGTTTGGGTGCTATTATACTCTACACATCTTTCAAACAGCTGGAAGATGTTTAAAAGATGACTTATATGATGCCCTTTGCTAGATCAGACATGGGACAACACTATTACCTGCTGAAATCCTTATAAATCCTTGAACAAAATTTAGATACAGAGAACTGCACTGATTAATCTAAATGCTTGATTCCAACAAAATCAGTTTAATAAGTTTAATTCAGAAAAAAAAATCCTGAAAAGGGCTTAAATCCTATAAAAACTGATTAAAATATGTGACCCTGGACCACAAAACCAGTCTTAAGTGTCAATTTTTCGAAATTTACATTTATACATGATCTGAAAGCTGAATAAATAAGCTTTCAATTGATGTATGGTTTGTTAGGATAGGACAATATTTGGCATTTGAGATACAACTATTTGAAGATCTGGAATCTGAGGGTGCAAAAAAATCTAAATATTGAGAAAATCGCCTTTAAAATGATCCAAATACAGTCCTTAGCAATTCATCAAAATCAAAAATTAAGTTTTGATATATTTACGGTAGGAAATTTACAAAATATCTTCATGGAACATGATCTTTACTTAATGTCCTAATGATTTTTGGCATAAAAGAAAAATATATAATAATTTTGACCCATAAAATGTACTTTTGGCTATTGCTACAAATATACCCCAGCGACTTAACACTGCTTTTGTGCTCATTCTTTATTTTAATTGTGTTCACATTCGCAGTAAGCCATACAGCAATTTCAGTTTTGTTTAGATTAATCATGTACCCTTCTCTGATCCGTCTACATTGTTCTAGCGCAGCATCCTAAAGGAGTAAGAATAGCATAAGTGTATAAACTGGAAGGCTCTACACAGGGACACTCGACTCACAACCGAGTCTGAGTTCAGTTCATTAGGACGCATGCAATGCTGCTCTCAAACCTGTCAGAAAGAAAGCATCCTAGATAGGAGGCAGCATCAGTGTAAAGCATCACTCACGTGGAGGTGATCGTCCGAAATCTCTCCTGTCCCGCTGTATCCCAAATCTGCAGCTTGACTTTCTCCCCGTTGATCTCCACCGTGCGAATCTTGAAGTCCACACCGATGGTGGTGATGTAGCTACCTGCAACAACACACAAACCAGCATCAAAATCACAAAGCGCTCAGGGAACTAAGCAGAAATGGAGAGCGCAGCTAAAAC